>NC_140937.1:150227335-150262335 GCF_014529385.1 Adiantum capillus-veneris | reverse complement strand
TATCTTGCTAACTTTGAAAACTCAGATCATAGGTGTACTAACTCAGGTATACTCTCTGCAGCTTGATCAAAAGTCAACTTCCAACGCACACCCACACGGAGGTGTTTCTTCTTGATCCACAAATGTCAGTGATTATTAGACAGAAGAACAGTCCATGTGGCACCTTTGAGAGTTAGTTTCTCCACTGTGCTATGCTGGAAGTAAATGTCATCATCTTTCCATATGAGAACAACCATCACTGGAGTCTCATATGCCTTGATGTTGACCAACCAGCAGTGTGGGTGTTCAATTCAATAAAAGGAACCCACCCTGAAATTAGGATGTAAGTGTTATGTATCAAAAAGTGTTTCTTATAGATATCCATGTAAATTTGAAGTGTCAAGCTAACATCTTGATACTGCTTTGTGCAGTTGTATAAAGAGGTTGTTGCTTGCTTATGGCAAGCTATGTGGAAGGTATGAACTATACAAGGCCCCAATCAAAGATGTACCTGTCCCAAATCAAATCGATGGAAATTCTTGCAGCTGGAGATGTCTTCTCCATGCAGAATATGTCCTGCAAAGCTACTTTGCATTAAAAACTTTCATGACTAAGGTAACCATTTGGCATTGCATTCAGTCAGCTTTGGTTTTCTTTATACAAGACTTCTCACCATATGGTCTTTCAATTTTGCAGAGTGCTTTAAAAAACTACACATATGATTATTTGGAAAGATACCGGGTAAGTCCAATACAAAACCTGTTTACTATGTCGAGCCCCAGAGAACCTGAAGATAGCGGCTTGGATGACCGCACAATTGATATGACAATACATGACGTGCCACCATGACAAACCCCTGCATCAGATACAGTGGAATCACAACGGGTCGAGGGGGTCATATCAGCTGAAGATGAAAGAGCCAAGGATGAAGAAAGGTCAAATGAGCATATGGAAGGTGCTAGTGTACAACTAGAGGGGCTTATGGAGGAGACAACGAAAGAGCCAAGTAAGCCAGTGGAGGAGCCAAAAGAGCCTATGGATGAATCCCTGGATGAGGAAAGCAGGCCTACGGATGAGCAAAAGGATATGGATGAGCAAAGCAGGCCTAGGGATGAACAAACTGATATGGATGAGGCAAGGATGGATGAGGAAAGTAGGCATACGGATGAGCACAAGGTTATGGATGATGCAAGCCGGCCAACAGAGGCAAAGGAAAAGACCTTGGAGGAAACCCTGAATGAGGCAGAAAGAGCCATGGGGGAGACCCTTGATGAAGATGTGAATGATGACTATGAAGATGTGAATGATGAAGCTAAAGCAGAGGATAGCAACAACGACAACAACACTATAGAGACCCAGAATGGACCCTTGCTACCTGTAGATATGGTTGTTCCGGTAATGTCTATTCAAGTATGGCAAAATATGTTCAGCTTTTAACTACTTATATATACTTGTCAACTTTTACAGAGGTTGATTATCTTGGACCTCAATGGATTGCTGTTGATGCGCGTGCCTCTGGGTGACACAGAGCCCTTTGAGGATTTGCAAACATTTCGGATGGGAACTTGTCGAGTCGTGGTTCGTCTAGGAACCAAAGAATTTATTCAGTTTCTTTTTCCGCGCTTCAGAGTTGCCGTATGGTCTTCAATGCTAAGGCAAAACTTGTCGCCACTAGTTACAATAGTTTACAAGCTCACACGTCAGATTTTTCCTTTTTGTATGATCAAAGAAAATGTGTTACCGTCGAGGGCCACTACCACCCTAAAAAACCACATTTACCTCTTTTGTACAAACCGTTTAGCCAAATCGATGTACCCTTTGATGCAAATAACACACTACTGATTGATGATACTCCTGAAAAGGGATAACTAAATCCACCAGGAACAACTATCTCACCACCTTCTTTCGAGGGGCATTCCTTTGATTTTTCCCTTGAAGACATTTTGATTCCATACTTACAGAAATTGTATTTCAGTCCATTGTTCATGGACGAGTTTGTACTTTCTAATGAATTAAGATGACTCTTCTATCATGTCTTTGTCTTGCCTAACATTCAGAGAGAGAGAGAGAGAGAGAGAGAGAGAGAGAGAGAGAGAGAGAGAGAGAGAGAGAGAGAGAGAGAAGAGAGAGAGATTTGACATGCTAAAGAAATGTATTTCAAGAACACTTATATTCACACAGCATAACTGACAAATGAGCTCAAAAAACTTCATGTATTGAAAGTCATTCGTATACACTTGGGTTCACAAGAATCTCTGTTACATTGACATTATTTGAACCCGACCATACAACTCTTTGCACAAAATATCTTTTTCCCTATGCCGCATCAGCTTATGGCCAGCTAAGAAAAAGAAAAAATCTGAAAGGTCCCTGTCCATAGACTCTTCAATTATGTCGTGTCGCAGCTGCAGAAGACTGCATAGCTCCCTTATTGTAACCACCAACATTAGGCCATGCTCTTTATCAATCACTTCCACATCCACAGCAGGATTATCTTCCAAACGTGCAGAAACCTGGTCCATAGGAATGTACTTACCTTTGAGCATTTGTGATTGCATATACCAAAAGGAGACTAACAGTGATTGGCTTGCAATCATGTACTTGACAACTAGAGTGTCAAGCGCGACCTCGCACTGTATGTCAATCTCTTCCTTTACATACCATCCTCTATCAAGAAGTTTGTCACAGGATGAATGCTGAAATGACTTGCACATGAACATAGTTTTCGTAACACGTGTATTGTAGCTATGAAACAACTCTATGAAAAGTGCAGCAGGACAAAAGTTTGCAATTCTAACTAGTTTGGTGGGAATAGAGCTACGTAGAGACCTTTGTATATCCTTGTAGAGCTTACTTTGCATTGCCTCCACCATTGTTTTCTCAAGAATTGGCCAGTCCACAGTGTTCCAATCGGTTGGTAGAGGCAGTTTCACCAACACGCCATTCTTATTCCCTGGGCTGAGTTGCTAGAAGTGGTCATAGAAAAATATTCCTTCATCAGCCAGGCTTTTGCTGCTCCTCCCTGAATACTGTAGAGAACCAATGTGGGCATGAACAACAAGGAAGAGGCCTATTATGCACTCCACAGGCTCCCATTGCTCATAAGAAGAAGGATAAACATCTGCAAAATATATAACAAGAGTTAAACTAAGAGTATCAATAAGTCAAAATGACAAATCTAATGTAGTTGAGCTGTGAAGAATGGAGAAATTGCTCATAAGAAGAGGGATAAACGTTGCAAATATATAAGAAAAGTTATAATGAGAGTGTCAATAAGTGAAATGACAAATCAAATGCAGTTCAGATGTCAAGAATACTTGCAATTACAACTTGGTTGATGTATATCTGACACATTTCCACCATTTGCTATCACGTCTGGATGGGTAAACACATGCTGAACAAGAACTTCCTTTACAGATCTTTTGCCGATTTCAACTTTGAAATCCAACACTTTGGCCTTCCATGCTGAGCGGTAAACATTGGTAGCACTATACCTCTTGGGTCTTCTTGGTTGCATGAGGACCCATGAACCTTTGTTTATCCTTTGTCCAACCCATTGGTTCTCTGCACTTATTGAAGTTGATATTGTAATTGAGGATATGCTACTACTTGGCCTTCTAGGCAAAGTGCAGCTGTTGGTTGTTCGTGTGAGAGACCATAAACACCTAGAGCTTCTTGGGCGAGAAAACGTGGAACCCATAGCTCTCAGAGAAAAGCTTTAGTGGAGGGAGATTCACTTTGAAAGCATTCTAATGGAGGGAAAGTGTTTTAGAATTCCAATATCTTGTGCGGGCTTAATGGTCACCCTCCAGTACGTTAATGACCATAAGAGAATATCAGCAGTGGGGCCACACAAGCACCTAACAGCTCGGTAAAAGCAAGAAAGTTACGATGCCACAATCTTAGATTCGTGAAAGTTTTTAGGATATTTTTCTATTTTTTGAGTCTTTTCCTACGTAACGTAGCCCTCCTGCTCATTGTACGCGGTCTATTTTTCTCTCTCCTTCATGTGGCCCTCCAAATGACCTCCGAAATTTCCTAATGCCATTCTCAGGAATTTGGATGATACAAAGACAATACGCATTGGGTATGCTTGAGAAGTACATTAGGAGAAATATGGACTTTGCATGGGCCTTGTAAGGAATCCTAATTTTTAGGAATTAAGGCTAATGTTGTGTAGGGTTAAGGGAACAAGGGCATTCAAAAAGCTAGTTTTGAGTAGACTTTTCTAGCCTTTTTTTTAGACACATGTAGGATGTGGACCTAAGAGGTCACTTTCTCTCTCTAGCTTTTGGAAAGTGAAGGGAGTAAAGGGGTGTGGCCACATCAGCAAAAACGTGGGTCACTAAGAACCAAAATTTGACTTTTTTTCAAAAAAGTTATTTTCACTTATTTTTGACTTAAAACTCCCTCCCAACATATATACACATCAAAAAATCATTTTTTGACATTTTTTAAAACCTACAAACACTAAAAGTCCACTTTTTCAAAAACAAAATCCCAAAAAAAAAAAAAACCTTTGTTCTCTCCTCCTCCTTCCTCCTCTCTTCCTCTCCTCTCCCTCCCTACACCCTTCTCTCCTCCTCCTCCCTTCTCTCTCCCTCTCCCCCCTTGTCCCCTTCTCTCCTCCCATGTTCCTCCCTCTCCCTCCCCCCTCTTTCTTTTCATTCTTTGCTTCCTCACGCAACAGCTGCCATGGTGCTCACGGACATCACAAATCGTATGCCTCTACCACCATGTACTTCGCACAACAAAAGTGTACATATTGCTTGTCCGCGGTGTTTGCATCGAAGGCCGCACGTGAGGGTGAGCAGAGGTCATCCCAAGATCGTCATATTGTCAGTGAGACGAATGTGTATGGTTCTTCAATATCTTGGAGGGGAGAAGTAGGCTTGTTAGGCTATTGCAATTGGTTGTGTATGGGTGCAGGTGCTTCTTTGCATTCGTGGATGCACGAATGTCAAGCTCTTCAGCTCAAAACAGTGGCATTACAAGAAACAGTGGGTGCAGGTTAGAGAGGTCAAGTGTCACCACTTTTCCTCTAAAACAGCCTTCTTTGTTACATCTTGCAGGTAGATGTTTCAAATCCATCCTTATTAGAGGTGGGTAATCTCATCCTAATGTATATTTTATGATTTTTTATTCCTAGTTGGATGGAAATACTTGCAAATCTGTACAACATATACTTAACAAGTGTCTTTATTATACAACTTAAAAATGTTGAATTCATACATATTTTTGTTTGAAGAACATGTCTCTTATGCATCATGATATAAGGTGACCTCTTACTATGCTAGTTAAGTGGCGTTGTTTGCAAGAATGGCTGAAGGAACTGGCATACCATGAAGCTTTTACGGTGGCACAAAGCTCTCCTCAAGCAATGTGGCTCCCACTACACCAAAAATCACTATGCTAACATGGAGAGATCCCTAGTAGGACAATACAACAGCTTTTCATCAGCAACACACCCTTTCCTAACATGAGGGCACCCCCACCAGAGATATTTTTATATGATAGGTCACCCCATGAGCATACCATGTCATGGAATGGATGTAAGAACTATGACTATACTACCCCTTGGAAGTTGTTCTCGAATGTATGTTTATCAAAGTTAATGAGAAGAAGTTTGGACTTTTTTGTTTGTTGATGTGTAAGAGCACTCTTGGTCTACCATATTTTAGATTGTTTGATAAGTTAAATAAGATTTGTAGTCATTTAAAATGTCTTTTTTTTTTTTGGTAAGATTGTACATGAGAAGACATGATAAAGTACAAGAGATCTTGACGGAATAAACCTCGATGAGATTCCCACCATGCACTTGTGACACCATACCTCTCCTTGAACCCTTTGACTTCTATCGTTGTGGGGAGTCCAAGGGGGGGATATTTTCAAATTTTTAGCATAACTTTTTTTTGAAGGAAATTCTGGTTATTCTAAAGTTTATACACAGTCTAGGAGTTCATTCTGATTGTTTTTCTTCAGTTTCAAATTTTGACCGAGTGCACTCCTTGGAAGCCACTTTTGAAGGTGTTAGGGCGAGATTTTGGGAAAGTTTTGTATGTAGGAAATGCAGTCCTTAATACAATAAAAAACAATGGTTCTTTGAGTATTTTCAGATTCCATGGTTTTAATGCTCGTTAGAGCCCGTAGATTACGAAAAAAGTAAAAAATGTATGTTTTACATCATTTTTAAATAAATTGTCAACTTGCACGTTGATTTTTGGAGAATGCGAGCAAGATATGATTTTTTCTCATCACATGATGGTCGAAGAACGCGAGGAGATGAACAAATTCATGTGAGACAAGCCCAGACAGATTCGGAGCCGATTGAAATCTAGAAACTGTTGAAAACAACCGAAAAGTTCAAACACTTGAATCATGGCCATGCATCAAAAATATGCTCACACGGTGAAGGAGGTGCTTCAAAGCTATGAAAATCAGTATAAAATGCAAGCAATAGCGTTGGAGGCTATTCAAAAAGTTGTAGAGGCTCAGATCATTTCAGATGACTTTGCAATGACAAAATGATTAAGAGTTGTGTCTACTGTCTCCATAGTGATTTGGCTTTTCGGTTTATCCATGTGTTTTAAGTTAAGTGGTTCTGGCCATGAAGAGTTAAATTTAAATCAAATATTAACATTTTTGCCATCGTAAGGGACAAACAAAGCTAGAAAATGCAAAAAAAAGGGTGGCCACAAGGACACGCAGATGGCCCATCCAGCAGTTTTGGATGGGCCATCTGCGCGCCCTTGTGGCCACCCTTTTTTTTGCATTTTCTAGCTTTTTTTTCCCCTTACGATAGCAAAAATGTTAATAGTAGCTGATGAAACCAGATGTTTATGTAGCATGAGACTAGATTTTTATATTGTCCAATGTGATTTGGCCTTTTGGTGCAGGGAACTAGTAAGTTGAGTTGAAGGAAGGCATAATGTGCTTGAAAAGTTAAATTTTACATTCATCTCACCTTTTCCAAGGTCCTGGAGTGCTACAATAGCTTAATTATGCAAAAAAAAAGGGTGGCCACAAGGGCGCGCAGATGGCCCATCCAACAGTTTTGGATGGCTCACTTGCGCGCCCTTGTGGCCACCCTTTTTTTTGCATTATATGACCTTGTCTCCCCCTTATAATAGCAAGAATATTAATATTTGATAAAACCAGATGTTTATGCAGCATGAGACTAGATTTTTATACTGTCCAATGCGATTTGCCCTTTTGGTGCAGGGAACTAGTAAGTTGAGTTGAAGGAAGGCATAATGTGCTTGAAAAGTTCAATTTTAGGTTCATCTCATCTTTTCCAGGGTCCTGGAGTGCAGCAATAGCCTAATTATGCAAAAAAAGGGTGGCCACAAGGGCCCACATATGGCCCATCCAGCAGTTTTGGATGGCTCACTACGCGCCCTTGTGGCCACCCCTTTTTTTGCATTATATGGCCTTGTATGCACCCCAGGATACTGATTTTTTTAAAGATTAAGTGAAAGAAAATCTTTATGCAACATGACAGTACAAATTCCACTTCTTTTCACTCAGATGTAATTAGAGCTCCCCCCCCCCCCCCCCCCCCCCCCCCCCTCCCCCTCTTTCTTTGTGTTCAAAGGTCCGGAGCATTCACTCAGCTTCACACACAGCTATTGAGCGTCATTGACATGCCATCTCAACAGTGACAACAATTGCACGAGGTACACTAGAAAGACGTTCAATATTAGATAACTCTCTGCTATCATGGAGTAAAGAGCATAGAACGACCTTCACTGAGCAAGATCTAGCGACATCACAAGTGGCAGCCATACTTGCATTCAATCTTGAGAACAACTCCGTACTACAGAAGTACATGTTGATGGCTGAACGACCGAATAAGAAGCTTGGCCTCTGCATACTAAGTCAAGATAGTGTGAGAAAGATCATTCAACAACAACAAGACAACGCACCATTTGCACTGATGGCACAGCTTGACACAAGTTTGATGTTTGGTATCATTGAAAACATCATTGAACCAGCCAGGAGAAGAGCATTCACCGCAAGCGATACTTATGAATTTGCTTCTCTACAGCTCCATGGCTGCCAACAATTGCTTGAGAGAACAGTTACTTTCAAGCCAGAAGAAGAGCATTCACCGCTAGCGATAGTTATGAATTTGCTTCTCTGCAGCTCCGTGGCCGTCAACAATTGCTTGAGAGAACAGTTACTTTCAAGCCCAACGGCATGCCTGCAACATCAAGCTCTGTGAATGACATCACAATAGAGAAAAAATCGTTTTTATTCCTGTTCCCTTTTGGGAAAGGCCAATATGATGGTAAAATCAACTTTAGTATATATGTAAAGATACGTGCATCGACTCTGTTCTTCGTTTACACCTTGTACAAACCATACCTACTCATAATGTACCAACTAAAGCACGCACTTATGTTGGCTAACAATACATACACGAGCTTGTTGCAAAGGGACATTGACAACTACAAGAGGGCCAATCGTACAACAACTGACGAAGATACTGTGAGACATGTGCTTCGGTACAACACCCCTTCCAACATGCCAGGTTCCTGCTCGTGACACCCCAAGAACCTAAAGGACTTGATAGCAATGGTGGACGAATGGGGAATGCCTGATTTCTTCTCGACTTTCACTGCTGATGAGGTCACAGACACAAGATGGCCTAAGATTGACACGATCGAGCTAATTGCACGTCAGTTGAACGCCTCCTTCACTTAGATAGATTGCCTAGTCGAATGCGCCCTCACCTTCCACTCTAAGTTCCAAATGCTTATGTCCAAATATATACTTGCAAAAGGTGTGTTGGGCCGTGTGCAACACCACTTGGTTAGCTATGAGGTCCAAAATAGAGGATCATTGCATGCTCATGTCATACTATGGATGCATGAAGAAGACAAAGAGAAACTATCTGCTGAAATAGCTGCATACATCCCCGACAGAAACTAGCTCTGTGGTTTTGCGAGAGGTAAGCCGGCTTCAAGAACTCGTACTCAGGAAACAACTTCACAAGTTCCGTACAAGTTGTTACCACGGTCAAAGAGATGGAGTATGTAAACATGGGTTTCCATTTCATGCGCAGCCAAATCGAAACCCAGTCTTCAACGAACAAAATCACAGATGGCAATACTTCAGGCCCCGACATGAAGACAGAAATGCCGTACCGTACCACCCTACACTGCTTTTGCTATGGGGTGCACGTATGAATATACAGAGGGTCACCAATTCATCGTTGTCCTACTACCTCTTGAAGTATGCACTCAAAACCGAACCAATGGGCCATCTCAACATTCGCTCAGAAGATGCAGAGCGCTTAGGCCTAGGTGGCCTTGACGCTGTAAAATTGAAGCTGATCTCAGCCTCTTTACTGTCGAAACCTATCTCACCAACAAAAGTGGCATTAAATTTTTTGCAGATCCCAATCATTTCAAAGAGTGATAGCGTCCAATACGTTGACTCATCACCCCCAGCACTACGACAACGAATCATTTCTCACAACAATGATGTCGTGCTGCACCTTGTTGATCTATATTGCACACGACCACAAACTCTAGAGAAGCTTACATTCTACGACTTCCACAAGAATTACACAGTGATGAAGGGAAAAGAAAGGAAAAAAAGTATTTCAGAGGAGAATACCTACGGCCAATCGCTGCAGCGGCAACACCGACTGGTCCGTTTCACAGACTTTCACCCAGGGCATCATCCAGAGGCTTTATTTTACAACGTGCTGCTAAAGAGCATCACCTTCAGAAATGAATCCCAGCTGCTCTCACTGGAAAACACGTCTAGGTCATACTATCTTGAGTGAAAACTTAGAAATTTGATACTGACAGATGAGGACCTTGAGATGTACATCACAGAGTACACACAACAAAATATGCTCACAACAGATCAAACACACCAATTTCACAACATGATACTACAGAAGACATCCTCAACAAAGTCTGCCTCCTTTCAATCTCCAGATGTGCAAACAGACTACGAGCAACAGGACACGTCTTCTCGTATCTCTGCCCTTCTAAACGAGCTTCAAAATGTCCAAAACGCGTCACTGACATCTGAACAAGCAGAGATCTACAAGAAGCTCACAACAGCAAAGGGTGGACTGCATGTGATCACAGGCACTCCTGGGAGTGGCAAAAGCTTCCTCATAAGATATATCACAAGCCAACTCATAATGCAAGAGAAAACTGTCACCCTTGCTGCTTCGACTGGTGCAATAGCCACGAGGTTAAGCAGCATCGCAACAACTTTCCATTACCAATGAAGATACCAGTGCGCACACAACAATATCCCCTATCAATCTCCGAAACTGATGCCAACTCATAATGGAAGAGAAAACTGTCACACTTGCTGCTTCGACTAGTGCAACAGCCACGAGGTTAAGCAGCATCACAACAACTGTCCATTACCAATGAAGATACCAGTGCGCACACAACAATATCCCCTGTCAATCTCCGAAACTGATGACAGATACGTCAGTATTAAAGAAGCAGACACGATTATCATAGACGAGTTTTGTATGTTGACAAAGCAAACTTTCGATCTCATAGTACAACAAATTGTGAATGTCACCAACGGCACACTGCTAGACCCTTTCAAAGATAAAAAGGTCTTCTTGTTCAGTGATTTGGCACAAATACCGCCAGTATGCAGGCATCAAAGTGATCAGTGCTTGCCACATCACTGCTACTACGTACATTATGTCTTTCTCAGTCACCATGCAAAAGATATCTCTTTCATAGAGTTCCTCAATACAATAAGAGTCAGGCTCCCCACCAAGAAAGAGATCCACGATGTGCTCGGTGACTGCATCATAAAGTAGGATCAAATAGAGCAACACATGGATAGGAAAATGACAATCATTTTCACACACAAGAGTGACATTCAATACTATAATAACCTTCTCTTGGAACGCTTCCATCGGCATAGTCACATCATCCAAATCGGCCTCAAGACGAATGCACACAACGTCCCTGAGCTCCAAGCATGGCTTGAAGATCTCGACTTCCACGCAATTGACAGAATAGCAGAAGGAGCAAAGGCGCTAATAACATAGAACATAGACTTAACAATTGGAGCGGCCAATGGATCAATATGTCGCGTAGACGAAATCCTCCAAGATGAAGAAGGAGGAGTCAAAGCAATCAAAGTCACACTGGACACATCCAAACAGGAACTTACACTTCAACGGTCAAAGCATAGCAGGCGGATATTCAATGGGCACTGGTACCATAAATCCACATTCCCAATAGCTCTCGCCTATGCTATGACTGGACACAAGTCCCAAGGCGCAACAATCAACACCAACGTCTTGCTCATTGTTAAAGAAGTTTTCGCCCGTGGCCTTCTATACGTGATGCTATCACGCATCACTGAGCGAACCCGACAACATTTACTACACTCCCTACGCCAGAGATGTTCATACCATCTAGATTTTTGAACTTCTAAACTTGAACGTTTCCTACCCCCTCTTCATTATCAATTCCTCTTTCTATTAAACTGATTGAATCGCCTTGTAACTGCCTTGTATATAAAGTAGAAATTTTAGTTCAACTGCTTATCTTCTCTTCTGTCGACTTTTCATGTTCAATATGTTGCATTGTTGAGACATCTTCCATATCACCCTTGCTCACTCTGATCCACCTTTTGTAAATTTACTGCTCTTCCCTTTTTCACTTCATTCATTTGTGTTTAAACGTTTGTCGGATCTTATGCTTCAGAAATATTGTAAGAGATCATCAAAATAATTATTTTTACGTGCAGAAAACTGAATCAAACAATGGATCACAACACTGTACATTTTACACGCTTGTCTGATCTTGCATCTTCCTATGTATACACATGCGAATCAATCACTCATCTTCCTGTGCAGCTCTTCAAGCAATACACGAACAATGCAAAGGAAATGCAACCAATGATACAACCTAAGAGATTTTACCTCACGAGTAAGAAAATGAGACTGGCTAACTCAGCAGGAGAGAAACGCCATGCGTATATTGAGGGGTTCCATAATTTTCAAGAGCCTCGCAACTTCATGAATAAGTGCGACGCAAGATATAAATCTCTAAACCAAACGATGGCCACACCAAACACAGACATGATGACAACAAGTACTATTAGAAAATAAAAATATAATGACTTCTGTCTATTACGCTAACCAACTTGCTCCTACATCCTACAGGTCTCATGAAGCAAATACTTGAAGAGCTTGATATCCAACACGAGGATGATGAGAGTATGTTGCATAATGTTGAAGCACAACAACTCCTCGACACAAAAGCTAAAGGAATTACATTTTACACGATGGAGCAGCTGCGGTTTGGTTACAACATTGATTTAGCTGAACTTTCAAAAGCTACTCAAGAAAACTGTGCCGCTATCTTGACAAATTTCATGACTTCGGCAAACCACAAGCACGACGCAAGTAATCCACCTATCACAATCATAGAAGGTAGCATGGCACTACAGCGAACGCAAAGCAGTAAATTACGGCCAACCAGCCTCTCCATACGAGCCAGTTGGAATAGACCAAGGCAAGTATGGATAACAAGTATCACTAGCTTCCATTCATTTCTCCGTAGTACCATCATTTTTTTATTGACCTAACCGATCTACATGGACTGCAGATTTAGACACTCATCAACAACCAGAGACAAGCATCGGCCTTCCACCCCAGAAAAAGCAGCGTCACGGGAAGAATACATAGTCTACAATATACGCTGCACGAAAAACGATAGGAGATATATTGGAGTTATGAATAACGTCCATAAACGCGTTAGCTAGCACAAGTGCAATCCTTTGAAGAGAATGCGAGCGGACATGCAGGCACATAGTCCTTTCGAGGACAATTTTGAAATTACCACTTTAGCAACTAGTACCAACATACATAAAGCTAGAAACTTAGAACATTTCTATATTAAACAACACAAAACAACAACTGCATTAGGTTATAACGTTTGTTCTGGACATCCACCAAGGTTGAGAAAATATTATTTTTTGAAAAAAAACAAGAAAATATAGCTGCGAACTTTTGCCATCTTCATTTCATTGTTTTGTTCACTGTCTTTGTCATATAACGTTGATCATTGGCTACAACAATGTCTTTTTTTTTTTCCATTCAAACTATGACAGACATGAAAACTTATCGACTTCTTTGATTTAAATGCTTTTTCTTTTCAATTTAGAATGGGTAGGCCGATTCTAGCTGATCTGATTAGGTAGCAGTCAGAATTTGAGACTGCAATGTATAAGTTGCAATACTGTCTTTACCCACATTTGCAAGAGCGGGTGCTCATACACTACATGCATAAATGGAGTGAGTTCATTCCATGGCCAGTTCAGCCACCTACCCCATGGCATCCACATTACATCACTTGGAATACACTCGGTCGACAAATCACCATCGACATCCCTGTGCTCGCTGGTTTGCCACAAAACACCATTGTGTGTTGTTTGTGCAGATTGCAGATGTGCTTGGCCTACTCGAGACTATAGAATTAAATTACTCTAACATGGTCGCCAACCACCTTCACTTAGCTAAACACTTCATTTCGCACTATTTTTCTGTCAACCAGTTAGCCACACGTGCAACTTTAAAGAGCATCTTACCGATATAGCCCTTTCTTCCTGCATCAAAAACTCCCACTGATATGTGTCGTTACCTAGTCTTCCTCCTCTTCTCCACAGAAGTTCTATCCATTTTATTGTAAAGAAGTCATTGCATGCTACATTCAAAGTCTTGCCAACTCTCTTTTGCTTAGTTACGTTCTTAATTCATCAACTTTTTACCATACTATTTACATCAAATTGTTGCAGTGACTTACACTCACTTAGCATAACAAGATTTGTGAAAAACAAATAATAAGCGCTCTCTCTCTCTCACCTTTTATTTCTTCATTCTTCTTTACGGATGTATACTCTTGTTCAGTGCTTGCATGAGAAGAAAACAATATATACATTCCTGTATGTATGAGTGACTTCTACTCCCTTGCGCTAACAAGATTTGTCGAAAAAAATAAGCGCACTCTCTCTCTCTCTCTCAGCTTTCACTTCTATGTTCTTTTTACTAATGTATACTCTTCTTCAATGCTTCGATGCTTCTACCACTTCCAATTATGTAGGCTGACGAAGCACTCTAGTTTGCTTTGGTGAGTCCGTTGCCTTATCTTTGGCGCTCCTTATCTTGGGCACCCTTTGTGTGTCCCCTCTCCTAGAAGTTGTTCTCTTGGGACCTTCTACCCTCTCCCCCCTTCGGCAAATTCCTAGTGCCTTGAGGTGCCATTAGCCTTCGAACCTCGACTGCTCACTCTTGATGGAGTTGGATGCTCTTCCCATGGAAGAAGACATTGTTAAATTCTTGCAATCCGTGGTGGCTAGGAAGATGCCGTTAAGTGATGTTAGCATCCCGATGGACGAAGGCGATGGGCTGTGTGCACGCCCATCAATTGGAACCCCGATGGAGGCTATTTCTTTGACATCAGGTCTAGCCCAAGTGATTAGTAAAGTGGGGACAATTGATAGGGTCCACACAACTAAAGAAAAAGGAAGGATGACATACCCAAAGGCTACATGATGTAACTTTGAGGTAAGAACCCTCAAGGCAGGTGAACCGCATGTCATGATTTGTGCAGATGAAAACAAGGTGGCGGCTCCTCCTTCAGCTCTCAAACCAAAAATCTCTTTTGCAATAATTTTGAAAGGTTATGACGCTAGTGATTGCTCTAAAACCACAACTGTTGAGACCGCAAGTGCTGCAGGCCATGAAAATCTGAAGGATGTGAAGACTCAGCTTGAACAAGAGCTAATGGAAGTGAAAAGACAGCTAGGTAGTGGCTCTAATGGTAGAAAAATAACATGCTCACAGGTAGAAGAAGGTGCATCTTTTGAAGACAGGCTGGCGGATCAAGCCTTCTGTGCTCTTAAGAAGTCTCTCCCACAACAGGTTGTGGTTACAGAGGCTATTTCTGTCGTGATTCTGCCAACTGTCATTAAAAATCATCTCTCCATGAAAACTAAATTGACGTTGGTATTTGGCTTCAGTGGGAGAATCCCAAATAGATATGAACAGGTACAATGGATTCAGGGGCCGCAAATCCTCGAGCATGGGGGAGCAATTGAACATACTACTTACCTAGCCAAGGGTTTTTGCTCAGTCAGGTTTAAAGAGGTGTGTGCCAATTCAAAAATCCTTGACAAAGGTCCCCTTACATTTAATAGGACTATAGTTTGTATTGTACCATGGGAACTAGTGTTTGACTCGGCAGAGGGCACCCCCTTGTTTTTCCCTAATAAGAGGGGGCTTGGAAGGTCCTCCAATAGGGTTTCTATAGGATGGGATGGGTCCAAGACTCCACCCAAAAGCATGGTAATCAATGTTGGATCTGGTCTTGTTACTGTTCTGCTCAACTTTGAGACTTACTTTGGGGCGTGCTTCAAGTACAACAATTTTGGACACTTTGCCAAGGATTTCCCCATGAGGTCTAAAGCAAACTTAGAGCCTACAGCCCAAGCCCCCTATCCAGGGAGTATTAATCATGTCCCAGTCAAGGTTGCATCAGTGGAAGAGGGTGAGGAATATGTAAAGAGCTATGAATGGAAAAGTATGCGGGAGGGAAAAGAGGCTATGGTTTGTGACAATGAAACCACCAAGATACAAGAGAAGAATTTCGAGGTGCAGAGCTTCACAGTGAAAAGCCTAGAACGCCCCCATAAAAATAATCAGTTGGTCTTCCCCGCAACTACACCTAAGCTTTTGATTGTAACAACTACGTTGGATGTGAAGATCTTAGGACTGAAGAGGGCCAAAAGGGTAAAGGCAGTGGAAAGAGAACACACATCACCGGAGTCTAATGGATCCTTGAAAGGGATTCTCTTCTCTGCACCCCCTTGGATTTCTTGTGTCATCCCGCTCCACAACCCCTTTGAAGTGCTGCAAGAAAAGAAGTCCCCTGACCCTGAGGAACTTCCTGACTCTCCTAGGGCCACTAATGTGGTGTCCAGGGAGGGGTCAAATGTTGAAGAGTTCGTCTCCCTTTCCCAATGATGGAAGCCCTATCTATTTAGTCATTAAACATGAAAGGTTTGAAGACCCAAAAGAAGCATGCCCTCTTCTAGGAGGAAGCTAGAAGGAGAAGGAAATTAATTGTTGGGCCATCCAAGAACATCATTTGGATGCTCACAGCAATAGAAAATAGGCATTGGGAAAGAAACTGGTGTTTATGGAGAGGGAGTGGATGGATTCAATGGATCCTCTCTATTGTGGACAAGGACCTGGAGCCCAAAGTGGTCCTTAATCATGCCTCTGGGAGAGCCCTTGGAGTGAGAATTATGTGGGCAGACCAATCTATCACTATAGTCAATGTATATGGCCCTTGCAATGCAAAAGATAGACACACATTGTGGATGCACTTTAGGGATTCCCCTATTGAAGGAGAGTGAATGCTTATTAGTGACTTTAATATGGTAGAGAAGAGCAAGGATAGAACAAGCTCCGCCAGTTTGTTGGCAAGTTTTGAAAAAACTAAATGGCTGGGACTCTCTGAGAAATGGGCTTTGATGGACCTATGGGAGGTGGGTCCTTGAAACAACATGCCGGGCTTCACGTACACAAGCCTTCAGTATGCACGCAAGACTTCCCACCTTGACAGGTGCTACTACTCTTACCAAGCTGATTGGATCCCGTCGCTACTTGAGTTGAAGGTGCTACCAATGAAGAGCATGTCGGATCATATACTGTTACTCTTGGAGCTCAAGAAAGCCAATGGGGAGAGGGGGGGGGGGGGGGGGGGTCAGAACTCCAAGGGGAGTAAGAAGCTACTTGTTACTGGGGCTCACTTGTTCAAGGATCCTCTATTTAGAAGTCTTACCAAGAAAGCCTTGTGCAAGCTCAATAAAGATGTTAATCTAGAAAATCCCAAAGCTTGGAACCTCTTTGCTCGAAGTATAAAAAAGCAATAAAAATACTCGGGCCCACGGATGAAAAAGTATCGAGTAAAACACTGGTAGAAGCTTACAGAGGAACTTGCTAATCTCACTTCCAAAAAAGCACCGAAGGTGGCTAGAAGTGAAAGCCAACCTGGCTGAGTAGCAGCTCGAGGAGGTCAAGAGGGTGAGACTATTATCCAAGAAGACCTTCTTCTAGCGAGAGGCTACCAATGAAGCACATTTATTTAGGGCCATGAAAATCAAGAAGAGTTGCGGCTCTGTCCACTCGCTCACAGGTGAGAATGTGAACACTACTCATGACCAAGATGCAATGAATGGGATGATTCTTGATCAACTTAGCCAAATCATTGGCCAACCAGAGACCCGCTCTCAAGAAGTGGATGAAGCCAGAGCGACCTTACTAGAGAGCGTCAACAAGAAATTTTCCCAACATGAAGCCAATCATCTTGAGTTGGCCTTCTGTGAAGATGAATGTTCTCTTGCATTGCAAGATCTTGGCAAGGAGAAATCCCTAGGTTGGGATTGTTTGACCCCACTGAGTTCTTCAGAGAGTTCTGGGGGAACTTGAAGGTATCGATCACGTGTATGGTTAACTAGGCTCTCGACAAGGGTTCCTTGGACCTCAATGTGAAAAGAGGGCTTATCAAAGCTATACCCAAACAGGTTTGTTGCTCACAGCTTAAACATTGGCGCCCCATAACTATGATGATGGTGGCATACAAAATCATTGCCAAGGCAGTTGCTCTTAGAATGACCCCCCTCCATGAAAGAGTCATTTCCCCTCATCAACATGGGTTTATCAAACGAAGATCTATTCATGACAACATCTTGAAATCAATGGTTGGCATTGAGTACGGGGCCTTCACGAAGCAAGAGTGCATTTTGCTTCAGCTTGATTTGGACAAGCCTTATGATAAGATTGTGTGGTCCTTCATTGAAGATGTCATGAAATCCCTGGGCTTTGGGCCGGGCCTCTATCAACTTATACACACTTTTGGGGCGGGAAGCTTGTCGGAGCTCTTATTCAAATGATAGATTTTGGGCTCATTTGAAGCCAAAATATCGATCAAGCAAGGATGCCCCCTGGCCCCTCTTCTCTTTGGTATTGGGTCGCATCCTCTGATCATGATGCTCGAAGCTGCTACTGAGTGGGGGGAAATACAAAGGCTAACCCTTCCCGGGAACAACTAGCTCTTGACCAAGATGTTTGCGGACGACTCCCTCCTCTTCTTGAAAGCCTACTCCCAGGTGCTCAGGAAGGCCCTTGAGATTTTGCAGAAGTTTGCTATGTCCTTTGGATCAAAGTGCAGTATGGAGAAGTCTAGACAAACCTTCCTGACAAAAAACGTATCTTTTGACCCATCGATCTGGTCTAGGGAGATAGTGTCTAAAGGTAGGATTTTTAGGCATTTGGGGCCCCCCTTGGTGTAGACATTACTCATAAGCAAAGTTTTTTGTGGGTCCTTGAGAAGATTCAAAGAAAAATGGGAAGGTGGGAGTATGTATTGCTTCTCTTCCATAGTTGGGTCAGGGTGACCAATTCATTTATGCTGCCCTATATTGCCTTCACCAGTCCAGTCCTCAAAATGGCCAAATGTAACTGGAAGGAGTTTTTAAAACCGGTTAAAAGCGATTCTTATGGAGAAACAACACTAAAACCTCCGGGCCGTGGCAATGGGCAAAGTGGGAAGTTATCGCTAGTTGCTGATCCAAGGTGGCCTTGGAATTCTTAACCGAGCTATTCATGTGGAGGCCCTATGTGCCAAGTTTCTGGTGTCCATCGCAAATCAAGACTAGTCTTGGGCTATCATGAAAGGATATTATTGACAAGGAAAAACTTTTCTCTGAAGGTGGTGAGTGGAAAGGGATCAAGGTGCACGATAAACTTTTAACCTCGGGGTGGGCCAACTTAAAACTGAGTAGCATGATGAGAGAGCTGGTGCAAAAGTGCATTAGAGAAACAGGGGCAGTGGAATGGGGTGAATCAACTAGATACTTCCAAAACTCCATCTTGCATTGGTCCCTCTGGTTGTCTAAAGCTGCTGGAGTTTCCATGAACCCTACTTGGAGAGAAATTTTAAGAAGGATGAACAATAAAGGGCTTCAAAGACTATGCCACTTATGGGACAGGAATAAAAATCGTTGCAAATATGTTGACAAGATGGTTGCCTAATTTAAACTCAGTAACATGGAGAAGCTACTTATTAACAGGGTTGTAGAAGGCCTAGACCACGTTCTGATGCCAATATGAAAATCTACTTTTGAGTGGAAAGCTTGGAAGTGGCCCATCAGTAGCAGATTCTCTAAACCCCAGGCCAATAACATTTATCAAATTTTAATTGATGAGGTTTATTTTGCCCCTTTAAACAAGAAGTGGAAGAAGCATTGGTTGGAGGCTCGATGAGTGGAGGTCAGAAAAGAACATATGGAATGCACAGTGGCCTCAATGTATGAAGATATTTCTATGGAAGTTACTTTGGGGGCCTTGCCTACAGGAGTCAAGATTCAAGCACGTGGTATCGGACCTGATAGATGTTCAGGGTGCAGATCGGCTTGCGAAGACCTCCGCCACCTTTTCATAGAATGCCTGTCTATTAGAGGCCTCACATGAAAGCTGTGCAAATTTATTCAAAGGACATGGAAAATAGGATATTTCAGGAGCGATTTGTGCCTTGGTGGCAAATAGTTCAGAAGTTCAGCATTGTTAATTTGTACTCAAATTGTCAGATACTGCTTCTTTAATAATCATTGGAAGGCCAAGAACTAATGAGTTTTTGACAGCGACCTATCTATGGCTACCTTCTCAAAGATAGTACAGAAAAGCAAGGAGATTATATTTGTGGTAGGAAAAGGGAAAAACTTGGATGGTTGGATTAGGGCGACTCGCACCATCCGATCAAGTCGTCGTGTGTAAAGGTTCATTAATAGTTCGGTATTTGGTGCAACTAATGTAATTATCTGTTACTCAAGGCTTGGCATGAGCTTGAGGTGAGTTTGACATTTCTTGTTGGAATTCTAATACAATCACTCACAATTGTGATTTTTGCAACAAAAAAAAGGATTCCAAAAATCCACATACTCCTGGGACTCTCCCAATGGGGTGATTAAGAACCACTTTGAGCTCGAGGTCTTTGTCCACAATAATGTTACCATATACATGTGGTAGTGATGTGTGTGAACACACTAGGACCGTCGGGGCATTTTTTCCCTCTTTAGGAGGTTTTGTCCCCTGAGCATTGTATATACACCCATCACTCTAGGGCTAAGCTTCCTTCGTCTTCTACAAGCTGTGTGCGTTTCTCTGCAACCCTAATTCCAACAATTGGTATCAGAGCAGGTTGCGTCCTCCCAAGCTCAGTCGCAAGCAGCTCCAGTACACGCCTACTCACTTTCTCCGATTTCAGTGAGCTTTGGCAAGCGTTCGCAGGTCTGCTCGTATTTTTTATTCGGGCTCATTTCGGCCTCCGTTTCCACTACAGAGAGTACTGCACATGCTATATTGTCATTTTGTGCAGATTTTCTATCAGTGCCGTTTTCTGCATAACAAGTGCCTCATAGTCTTCTACGGTTTGTGCTATATAGCACGTGTTGTTCTCACTCCATTTCTCCTATTTTTGGGTAGTTTTCACATCAGGTGAAACATTTACCATGGCTGACAACAACACAGATGTGTTCAAGATGTTTGCTGCTGAGGACAGGTTGGATGGGGACAACTAGCCTATGTGGGCTTATATGATGCAACATGTTCTTGTGTCAAAGGGCGTATGGAACATTGTGCAGGGCATTGATGTACGTCCTGGTTCTGAGGATGTAGGCGATGTTGAGGATGTTGCAGGTCTTGCTGCAAGGATTGCTGCTATTAAAGTTGGATTTGCCTACGGCAGAACAAGATCGTTGGGATGTAAAGGATGCGCAAGCTCATGCATTGATTGCATTGTCTGTGAAGCGCACCATTGCTCCTCACATTCGTTTAGCAAAATCTACAAAACAAGCTTGGGATATTCTAGCAGGTCTTTATGCAAGACGCAATGAGGCTAAAATTGCTTTGCTGCGTAAAGAGCTGGAGTCGAAGATTATGCATGAGGAAGATGATATGGAAACTTTCCTTGTTGGTGTCAAGGATATCAATGAGCAACTTATTTCTGCAGGTGAAGTCATTTCAGACAGTTCCCTTGTGCAACCTGTTCTTGATGCCTTACCAGATTCCTACCAGACTTTTGCTAGTACTTGGAGACTGATGACCCAAGGAAATCTTGAAGTTGTCAAGTTTGATGCATTATGCACATTGCTGTTGCAAGAGTCACTTTCTAGAAAAAACAGAACTAGGCAGCGTGGAGTTGAGCAGGCTTTTATTGCTTCTCAAAGAAAGGGTGGTAACATCAATGCAGACACTTCTTATGGTTCTGCTGCGAGTGGCAAAACTTCTGTTCCTAATGCTTCTGCTGGCAGCAATTCGTCTGGAAATGCTGGTGATAAGGGTAAAAAGAAGATTCGTTGCCATTATTGTAAAGCTAATGATCACTTGATCAAGTCGTGTCCTAAGTTGAAGGCCAAAGAGGCTAAGAAGAAAGAGGGTGGTTCCACTGCAAATGCTGGTCCCACTACAAATGCAGTCATTGTTGAGTCTTCTGTGAAAGGAGACTGTGTTGCTGATGTTGATACAGAATGGGCTTTTAGCGCAGAGTGCACTTACAATCCTACTGTCCATGATGCATGCTTGTCAATTGCTGCAGATTCACATGTGTGGTATTTCGACAGTGGTGCTACAAAGCATAATATATCACATCGTGAATTGTTTACCTCTCTCGAGTGTGTCCCTCATGGGAATTCAATCACTTGTGCCAACAATGCCTCTTATCCGGTTCAAGGAGTTAGAAAGACTGTGCTTATGGCTGCAAATGGCAGTTCCTTCACACTTGTTGATGCACTTTATGTACCTAGGATAAAAAAGAATCTCTTGTCTGTATCCACACTTGCTAGACTTGGACTTGTAGTCAAATTTGTGGATGACAGATGTACAGTTCATGATCTTAGTTTTGGTGATGAAATTGCTGTATCTGGCCTTTTGTGCCTTTGTATGACAAGTGTGGAGAAAATTTTGCAAATGGTGTTGCAGATTCAAGGGATATTTTAGATGCAAAACTTTGGCATGCACGTTTTGGTCATCTGAATTTTGCCAGTTTGCTGCGTTTACAGAAATCTGATATGGTTGCTTCTTTGCCGCCTCTTGAAGCACCTGTCAAACATGTTTGTGAAGGCTGTATTTTGGGTAAGATGCAGCGTTCTAATTTTCCAAAGGATGGTTCAGTTCGGGCCACATGCAGGTTGCAAATTGTGCATAGTGATATTTGTGGGCCCATGCAAACTCCGTCCTTGGGCAATTACCTTTACTTCGTGACTTTGATTGATGATTACTCCAAGCATGCACGGGTATTTCCGCATAAAGCGAAGTCCGAAGTTTTAATGTGCTTCAAACAATTTCTGGCTATGGTTGAAAATGTCTCGAAATGTACTATGGGCACCCTCCGTTCCAATCAAGGGGGGGAGTATATGTCTCATGAATTCAATGCATTTCTGGCTAGTCATCGGATAAAACACCAATGTATAGTGCCTTATACACCTCAACAAAATGGTGTTGTTGAGAGGAAAAACAGGTCACTTACAGGAATGGCACGATGTATGGTCAAAAGTCAAGCTTTGCCGCATTTCTTTTGGCTTGAGGCCATCATGTGTGCCACTTATGTACTAAACAAGTGTCCTACAAAAGCTTTGCAATCTATTACTCCATATGAATCATGGCATGATAGGAAGCCTTCTATTGAGCACATGTGTGTTTTTGGCTATTTGGCATATGCTTTAGTGCCACAAACACAACGCAGAAAGTTGGATGATAAGGGTGTCAAATGTATTTTGTTGGTTATAGTGTTGAAATCAAAGGTTACAGGTTGTATCATCCGCAAACAAAACATATTTTGGTTTCACGGGATGTAGTGTTTGTGGAAGATTCTGTTCAGCCCTTGCTGTCATGTACTAGAGATAGTAATGTAAGCTCAAAGGACATTTATGACACTTTGTTGCCTCTTTTCAGTGGTGGAAATACAAATGTAAGTTCCAATGAGGCAAATGTACAGCCTATGGAGGTTTCTGAAAATGTTATAGATCAGCCTATTACTAATGCAGATGTACATACTTGATGAGGAAAGGGCTGAAAATGAGCAGGCTAGAGGTATGCCAAAATGGTTGGCACACACTTTACGTGACAGTAAATTGGATGAACCTTTGTCTAGTCGTACTCGTTCAGGCTCTCGCCATGAATCTTATGCATCATATTTTTATGCTTTGGCCGTGTCTAGCTTACATGATGTTGAGGAGCCTCTGTCTTTTGATGAAGCACAGAATTCAAAAAATTGGATGGCTGCCATGCAATCAGAATACGATGCACTTATAGAAAATGACACATGGATTTAATGTGATTTGCCTCCTGGCAAAAAGGCCATTGGTACGAAGTGGGTTTACAAGTTGAAACGCAAGCCGGATGGTGAGATCGATCGCCATAAGGCTCGACTTGTTGCAAAGGGTTATGCACAGCAAAAAGGAATAGATTATGAAGAGAATTTTTCTGCCACTTGTTGTATGACAACTATGCGTTTTCTATGTGCATTGGCAGCTCATTTTGGTTGGGATGTACATCAATAAGACATTGTTACTACTTTCTTGAATGGTAATATATTTGAGGAAGTTTATGTAACGTAGCCTCACGGTTTTGTGGACAAGAGGACAAAGTGTGCAGATGTAAGAAGGCTTTGTATGGATTGAAGCAATCTCTTCGTGCTTGGTATGAGAAAGCTAACACTCATTCAGTGGTCAAACAAGGCTTTCGTAATAGTCCAACAGAAAGCACATTGTATGTAAAGCGTGAGGGTGATGTACTTCTCATTGTGGTTCTTTAGGTCGATGATTTGCTAATCACTGGACCAAATTAGAGACATATTACTGAATTTAAGGCTGATTTGAAAGCTACTTTCAAGATGAAAGATTTGGGGCTATTGCATCATTACTTGGGTATACAGTTTAAGCAATGTGATGGCGGTATTGTCTTGTGTCTGAAAAGTTACATAGAGGCATTGCTATGTAAGTTTGGACTTGAGGATTGCAAACCTATTGCCACTCCCATGGAAACAGGTTTGAAGTTGAGTCTACATGATGCTGGTGATCCTGCGGATGTCACTCTTTATCAAACTGCTGTTGGCTGCCTTATTTATGTATGCAACTCGAGGCCGGATATTCAGTTTGTAGTATCACAAGTCAGCAGATTTATGCATAGCCCAGGGTCTAAGCATTGGCAGGCTGTCAAGAGGATTTTCCGCTACCTTAGTGGCACTTTACATCTTGGCTTGTTTTATCCCAAGGGGGGATCATTGCCGCCAGACTTACATGCTTTTTTGGACTCAGATTGGGCTGGTTGTTTTGATATGCGAGTGGACACAAGTGGTTTTTGTTTCATGCTTGGCAGTTCATGTATATCATGGTTGCCACCAGACTTACATGATTTTTCGAACTCAGATTGGGCTTGTGGATACGCGAGTGTCCACAAGTGGTTTTTGTTTCATGCTTGGCAGTTCATGTATATCATGGTTGAGCAAGAAGCAACCTACTGTGGCCACTTCGAGTTGTGAGGCTGAGTATAGGGTAGTCTTCCTAGCTACGATTGAGTGTGTATGGCTCAGACACCTTATGGCTGATTTGGGTGTTGGACAGGACACTGCCAACACTATCTACACTGGCAGTCAGAGCGCATTGGCAGTTGCGATGAACCTAGTTTTTCATGCTTGCACAAAGCACATTGAGGTGCATTACCACTATGTTTGGGAAAGGCTCTTAGCAGGAGAGATCAACTTGGCTTATGTGCCAACACAGGACAACCTTGCAGATATTTTCACAAAGGCATTGGCTCGTGAGAATCTTGAAGCTTTCCGCAAAGCTTTGGGCTTACTCCCCTTTGTGGACTGATCATGTCCTCAGGGCATGGCACTTCCCTTTACTCATGTGCCAACTCTCGTTCACTGCATCACTCCAAGGGGGATTTGTTACCATATACATGTGGTAGTGATGTGTGTCAACACACTAGGACCGTCGAGGCATTTTTTCCCTCTTTAGGAGGTTTTTTCCCCCGAGCATTGTATATACGCCCATCACTTTTAGGGCTATCTATCTTTTCCATTGCACAATAAGTAACACACTCTCTATTGTGTGCCATGAGCTTCCTTCGTCTTCTCCAAGCTGTGTGCGTTTCTCTGCAACCCTAATTCCAACAATTAGAGAGGACGTCACTAAACCCATCCACTCCCTCTCCACCATAGAAGACCAACTTCTTTCCCAATGCCTATTTTCTTTGCTGTGAGCTTCTAGAACTCCATCTCACACCGATCCCCTTGGTTGTCTAAAGATACTAGTAAAAGCATGAATACTTATTGGAGAGAAACTGCAAGAAGGATGAAAAATAAGGGACTCTAGTAGTTGATCCACTTCTAGGATGGAACCAACAAGTGCTAGAAATCCTCTGACTAGGTGGCTGCCTAGTTTTAACTCAATGGCATTGAGAAGCTACTTGTCAATATAGTGATAGAAGGCCTGGACAATATTCTGACGCCGATCTGTGAATCTAGTTTTGAGTGGAAAGCTTGGAAGTGGCCCATGAGTAGTACACGAGGCTGATCGGTTTGCCCCTTTGAACAAGTAGTGGAAGAAACATTAGTCGGAAGCTTTATGGGTGGAGGTCATGAAGAACATTTGGAATCCACAGTGGCCTCATTTCATGAAGACATTTATGTGGAAGGTAATGTGGGGGGCTTTGCTGAAAGGCGTCAAGATTCATGCATGTGATATCGGGTCCGATAGATGTTCAGGGTGCAAATTGGCTAGCAAAATTAAGAAGACTTAGTGTTGAGTTGGGTTAGGCATACTTTCATTGTTTGCAGTGCCATCATGGAGACATACCTTAAATATTATTTCCATTTAAAAATATTAAATGAATCTTTCTATTTCACGTCTCATTTCACATCCTTAGAGGGCTTGACTTCACGTGCATTTTACTATTTTAGAATGCTAAAGTGAAGCTTCACCTTGCATAATTCTAGTAAATTCTATACATACTAGTACAATGGCGCCACCTTCGGCAGCGGCTCTACCACCAACAGTGCTATGTGAATTTTCTTATCATAGCCATGCCAAAACTATCTATGTAAACCCTCCATGATGTGTGTGTGTGTGTGTGTGTGTGTGTGTGTGAGAGAGAGAGAGAGAGAGAGAGAGAGAGAGAGAGAGAGAGAGAGAGAGAGAGAGAGAGAGAGAGAGAGAGAGAGAGAGAGAGAGAGAGAGCACCATAATAGTTAAGAAATCTGCATGTGGAGTAATGTAAGCTTTAAAAGCAATAAGGGAGCAATAAGCTTCAGAGTCTTGGTCATAGAAGAGTGCAATGTGAATTTGTGTGTGTGCACTGCGTCTCCACCGCCTTGGCACCACACCCTGCAATGCATCACATGAAACCACTCTCTGTCTCTCTCTCTCTCTTGG
Source organism: Adiantum capillus-veneris (assembly GCF_014529385.1). Classification (NCBI taxonomy): domain Eukaryota; kingdom Viridiplantae; phylum Streptophyta; class Polypodiopsida; order Polypodiales; family Pteridaceae; genus Adiantum; species Adiantum capillus-veneris. Next base: position 150,235,848 of record NC_140937.1, on the reverse strand, counting down.
TGTGTGTGTGTGTGTGTGTGTGAGTGAGTGAGTGAGAGAGAGAGAGAGAGAGAGAGAGAGAGAGAGAGAGAACAAAATCAAGTCTCTATTAATTCTTGAAATCACTAAAGTAATCTATCATCGAAGTTTGGAATTCAGAAAAATAAAAAAAGTCAGCTGAGGCTAAAAGACAACGTAGCGCTTTCAAGGGCGCATTCGCACGACTGGGGTAGAACCCTAGTTGCTCGTAAGCAGATTTGACGCGTAGTTATTAATTGCCAATGTGTTACCATATACATGTGGTAGTGATGTGTGTGAACACACTAGGACCGTTGGGGCATTTTTTCCCTCCTTAGGAGGTTTTTTCCCCCGTGCATTGTATATACGCCCATCACTCTAGGGCTATCTATCTTTCCATTGCACACTAAGTAACACACTCTCTATTGTGTGCCTTGAGCTTCCTTCGTCTTCTCCAAGCTGTGTGCATTTCTTTGCAACCCTAATTCCAAAAAATGGTATCAGAGCAGGTTGCGTACTCCTGGGCTTAGTCGCCAGCTGCTCCAGCACACGCTTTCTCACTTTCTCTGATTTCAGTGAGGTTCGGCGAGTGTTCGCAGGTCGACAAATATTTTGATTCGGGCTCATTTTGGCCTGCGTTTCCACTACAGGCAGTACTGCACAGGCTATTTCGTCATTTTGTACAGAATTTCTGTCAATGCCACTTTCTGCATAACAGGTGCCTTACAGTCTTCTACAATGCTATATAGCACATGTTGTTCTCGCTCCATTTCTCCTATTTTCGAGTTGTTTTCACATCAGGTGCAACATTTACCATGGCTGCCAACAACAACAGATGTGTTCAACATGTTTGCTGCTAAGGATAGGTTGGATGGGGACAATTACCCTATGTGGGCTTACATGATGCAACATGTTCTTGTGTCAAAGGGCGTATGGAATATTGTGCAGGGCATTGATGTACGTCCTGGTTCTGAGGATGTAGGCGATGTTGAGGATGTTGCAGGTCTTGCTGCAAGGATTGCTACTGTTAGAGTTGTTTTGCTTTGCTTTGCTGCGTAAAGAGCTGGAGTCGAAGATTATGGACACTTACCTTGCTAGTGTCAAGGATATCAATGAGAAGCTTATTTCTGTAGGTGAAGTCATTTCAAACAGTTCCCTTTTGGAGACTATTCTTGATGCCTTACCGGATTCTTCCCAGACTTTTGCTAGTACTTGGAGACTTATGACCCAAGGAAATCCAGAAGTTGTCATGTTTGATGCATTATGCACATTGCTGTTGCAAGAGTCACTTTCCAGAAAAAACAGGACTAGACAGCGTGAAGTTGAACAGGCTTTTATTGCTTCTCAAAGAAAGGGTGGTAACAGCAATGTAGCCACTTCTTATGGTTCTGCTGCGAGTGGCAAAACTTCTGTTCCCAATGCTTTTGCTGGCAGCACTTCGTCTGGAAATTTTGGTGATAAGGGAAAAAAGAAGATGCGCTGCCATTATTGTAAAGCTAATGATCACTTGATCAAGTCGTGTCCTAAGTTGAAGGCCAAAGAGGCTAAGATGAAAGAGGGTGGTTCCACTGCAAATACTGGTGAATTGTTTATCTCTCTCGAGTCTCTCCCTCATGGGAATTCTGTCACTTGTGCCAACAATGCCTCTTATCCAGTTCAGGGAGTTGGAAAGATTGTGCTCACTGCTACTAATGGCAGTTCCTTCACACTTGTTGATGCACTTTATGTACCTAGGATCAAGAAGAATATCTTGTCTGTATCCGCACTTGCTAGACTTGGACTTGTAGTCAAATTTGTGGATGACAGATATACAGTTCATGATCTCAGTTTTGGTAATGAAATTGTTGCATCTGGCCTTTTGTGCCGTGGGCTGTATAAGCTCACTTTGTATGACAAGTGTGGAGAAAATTTTGCAAATGCTATTGTAGATTCAAGGGCTATTTCAGATGCAAAACTTTGGCATGCACGTTTTGGTCATCTGAATTTTGCCAGTTTGCTGCGTTTGCAGAAATCTGATATGGTTGCTTCTTTGCCACCTCTTGAAGCACCTGTCAAACATGTTTGTGAAGGCTGTATTTTGGGTAAGATGCAGCGTTCTAAGTTTCCAAAGGATGGTTCAGTTTGGACCACATGCAGGTTTGCAGCTTGTGCATAGTGATGTTTGTGGGCCCATGCAAACTCCGTCCTTGGGCAATTACATGTACTTCGTGACTTTCATTGATGATTACTCCATGCATGCATGGGTATTCCCGCTCAAAGCGAAGTCCCAAGTTTTTATGTGCTTCAAATAATTTCTGGCTATGGCTGAAAATGTCTCGAAATGTACTATGGGCACCCTCCGTTCCAATCGAGGGGGGGAGTATATGTCTCATGAATTTAATGCATTTCTGGCTAGTCGTGGGATAAAACACCAGTGTACAGTGCCTTATACACCTCAGCAAAATGGTGTTGCTGAGAGGAAAAACAGGTCACTTACAGAAATGGCACGATGTATGGTCAAAAGTCAAGCTTTGCCGTATTCTTTTTGGCTTGAGGCCATCATGTGTGCCACTTATGTACTTAACAGGTGTCCTATGAAAGCTTTGCAGTTTATTACTCCATATGAAGCATGGCATGATAGAAAGCCTTCTATTGAGCACATGTGTGCTTTTGGCTGTTTGGCATATGCTTTGGTGCCACAAACACAGCGCAAAAAATTGGATGATAAGGCTGTCAAATGTATTTTTGTTCGTTATAGTGCTGAAAGCAAAGGTTATAGGTTGTATCATCCGCAAACAAAACGTATTCTGGTTTCACGGGATGTAGTGTTTGTGGAAGATTCTGTTCAGCCCTTGCTGTCATGTACTAGAGATAGTAATGTAAGCTCACAGGACATTTATGACACGTTGTTGCCTCTTTTCAGTGGTGGAAATATGAATGTAAGTTTCAATGAGGCACATACAACCTATGGGGGTTTCTGAAAATGTTACAGATCAGCCTATTCCTGATGCAGATGTACATGATGTACTTGGTGAGGAAAGGGCTGAAAATGAGCAGGCTAGAGGTATGCCAAAATGGCTGGTGCACACTTTGCGTGACAGTAAATTGGATGCACCTTTGTCTAGTCGTACTCGTTCAGGCTCTCGCCATGCATCTTATGCATCAGATTGTTATGCTTTGGTTGTGTCTAGTTTGCATGATGAGCCTCTGTCTATTGATGAAGCACAAAATTTAGAAAATTGGATGGATGCCATGCAATCAGAATGTGATGTACTTATAGAAAATGACACATGGACTTTATGTGATTTGCCTCCTGGCAAAAAGGCCATTGGTACGAAGTGGGTTTACAAGTTGAAACGCAAGCCGGATGGTGAGATCGATCGCCATAAGGCTCGACTTGTTGCAAAGGGTTATGCACAACAAAAAGGCATAGATTATGAAGAGACTTTTGCTCCCACTTGTCGTATGACTACTGTGCGTTTCCTATGTGCATTGGCAGCTCATTTTGGTTGGGATGTACATCAATCAGACATTGTTACTGCTTTCTTGAATGGTGACATATTTGAGAAAGTTTATGTAACGCAGCCTCGCGGTTTTGTCATAAAAGGACAAGAGGACAAAGTGTGCACATGTAAGAAGGCTTTGTATGGGTTGAAGCAATCTCCTCGTGCTTGGTATGAGAAAGCTTACACTCATTTGGTTAAACAAGGCTTTCGTAACAGTCGAACAGAAAGCACATTGTATGTAAAGCTTGAGGGTGATGTACTTCTCATTGCGGTTCTTTATGTTGATGATTTGCTGATCACTAGACCAAATGAGAGACATATTGCTGAATTTAAGGCTGATTTGAATGCTACTTTCAAGGTGAAAGATTTGGGGCTGTTGCATCATTACTTGGGTATACAGTTTAACCAATGTGATGGTGGTATTGCCTCGTGTCAAAAAACTTACATAGAGACATTGCTATGTAAATTTGGACTTGAGGATTGCAAATCTATTGCCACTCCCATGGAAACAGGGTTGAAGTTGAGTCTACATGATGCTGGTGATCCTACTCATGTCACTCTTTACCAAACTGCTGTTGGCTGCCTCATTTATGTATGCAACACGAGGCCGGATATTCAGTTTGCAGTCTCACAGGTCAACAGATTTATGCATAGCCCAGGGTCTAAGCATTGGAAGGCTGTCAAGAGGATTTTTCGCTACCTTAGTGGCACTTTACATCTTGGATTGTTTTATCCCAAGGGGGGATCATTGCCACCAGACTTACATGCTTTTTCGGATTCAGATTGGGCTGGTTGTTTTGACACGCGAGTGTCCACAAGTGGTTTTTGTTTCATGCTTGGCAGTTCATGTATATCATGGTTGAGCAAGAAGCAACCGACTGTGGCCACTTTGAGTTGTGAGGCTGAGTACAGGGCAGCCTTCACAGCTACGGTTGAGTGTGTATGGCTCAGTCGCCTTATGGCTGATTTGGGTCATGGACAGGACACTGCCAACACTATCTACACTGACAGTCACAGCGCATTGGCAGTTGCGAGGAACCCAGTTTTTCATGCTCGCACTAAGCACATTGAGGTGCATTACCACTATGTCAGGGAGAGGCTCTCAGCAGGAGAGAAGGCATTGTCCCGTGAGAAGCTTGAAGCTTTCCACAAAGCTTTGGGCTATGGCACTTCCCTTTACTCATGTGCCAGCTCTCGTTCACCGCATCACTCCAGGGGGGATTTGTTACCATATAGATGTGGTAGTGATGTGTGTGAACACACTAGGACAGTCGGGGCATTTTTTCCCTCTTTAGGAGGTTTTTTCCCCCGTGCATTGTCTATACGCCCAGCACTCTAGGGCTATCTATTTTTCCATTGCACACTAAGTAACAAACTCTCTATTGTGTGCCTTGAGCTTCCTTCGTCTTCTCCAAGATCTGTGCGTTTCTTTGCAACCCTAATTCCAACACAATGCGCGTGAACTCTTCACGAACCAGGAGGCGGGGGTAGAAGACAGGGTTTGCCCACTCTATCAATTTCGATAGAGTTGGGTCTTGGGGAGCTTCATTTGCTGACGTGTGCAAGTGGAGGTGGACGACGCCTGTGCGAAACTGCTCTCTCTCTCTCTCTCTCTCTCTCTCTCCCCCCCCCCCCCCCCCCCCCCCCCCCCTTTTTTTACAAAGAAAACACTAACAGTTCACCCAATCAGACTAAATTGTCACCAAAATTTTTAAAACGGTACTTTGATGCTAGTTACGCAGGTATATGGCGAAAAGATGCTCCTAATAAATCAACGCATACTTCACATACTACAGTCAAAGATGGAAACATGCTACCTTCGAGCTCCTCCATTCCTTCTTGCATCATTATTGTATATATCTATCTAAACTTATTTGTCAAAAGTCGAAAAAGCCACTCTAAAAGTGCTCGTTGTATAATTGCCAGTGACCATACCTATCTACATCAACATTTCTTAGAGCTGACGTCTTGTCATAATGGAACTTTTCATTAGGTAACCTTGCTTCGGCTTCCTCTTTGGCCATCCTTGTCAAATTCAGGCATTTTGTTATGTCGAGGCACCCTAAATTAGTGCAACCATGAAGCAAAGAAAACACACCTTGGTCCGAGAGCTTTGAATGCCTTTAGCTCCAGGACTTCAAGTTTGTCATCAGTGCAAAGATCACTTGAGCTACTGCATTTGCATTTGCTGGTGAAGACGTTTTGGAGTATTCTGGCAGTAACCGACTTTTTCTCACAGGATTGTAATTGCCGATTAACCTATTTCTTTTCAAAACTGTCAGGGACTTGCAATTTTGACCTACTTGGAGCTAAGTGACTCTAACATTTGTCAAGGTGCTCAATGTGAGGTAAGACTTTGCAAGCTGACAAATAGATAGATCTGCGACCCCGTGAGAAGATGAAACTGATATGAGTCGAGCCGATAGACTACATGAGGCAAGGTAGGAAAGAGCCAAATTGGAGCAGTGCCTGGTTGAGAGCTCGAGCTCTCTAGAGAGCCTGCACTAACAGCAAGCTAGCCTACTTTGGCCTCGAAAACCGGCTGCCACCATGCATTAGTCTCAAAGTAATTGCGAAAGCTCGTCTCCTTGATGTGAACGCAGCAACCCGGATCCAGCGAAGCTGCCCACCATTATCTCTCTCTCTCTCTCTCTCTCTCTCTCTCTCTCTCTCTCGGGATGCTGCATTTCATAAGAGAATGCCACCTGCCCTCAGCCGGCACCTGGTCTGCAGCAACAACGACCATAAAACCTCCAACCTCTAGTCGGAAAACCTGTGAAAGCAGGTACCTGGTTTACAGTATGCAAGAACGGCGTGGGCATGCTCCGCCTTCTCAACTCTTTAAAAAAAAAAAGAGGCGTCCCGGTATGCACATCCATGGGCAGTCGCCGCCAGCCATGGGACTCTCCAAACTCCAGCTGCTCACGGGCATGGAGAGAGAGGGATATATGTATATATATATATATATATCTAGAGAGAGAGAGAGAGAGAGAGAGAGAGAGAGAGAGAGAGAGCTGTTGATGCATGGTATTGTTGGAGCAGGGACATGCCGGGAGGGTTCAGGGTTGACAGGTTGGGAATGTGCTCACGGCCATGCAGAGAGAGAGAGAGAGAGAGAGAGAGAGAGAGAGAGAGAGAGAGAGAACTGCTCATGCACGGTATTGTCGGAGCAGGGACATGCTGGGAGGGTTGAGGGTCGACAGGTTGGGAATCGCCAAGAATGTGCTCACGGCCATGGAGAGAGAGAGAGAGAGAGAGAGAGAGAGAGAGAGAGAGAGAGATGATGCAGGTATTTCGCACCTCAGAGCCGCACAACTTACGTCCTCAACTCAACTACTGAAGTTGCAAGCAAGCTTGTGCGTACAAAACCTCTTGCAGCCTTTCCTCATAAGCTTCACTCAAGACATTTGCTTTGTCACTTGAGTTTGTTGTTCTTATCACTTTTCCCGATTCTCGTGCTCTACTTCCACTTGCAGCTCTGCGCACACTCATAGTTGAAGAGGTGCTCCTAGCTCTCTCCCCATGTAAGCCTTCCTTGTGTAAACCCAACAATGTCCATGTGTGGGAATGGGACTTGGGAACCTCAGTAAGCACCAAGCATGGCAAACCTAGAGTGTGAGGGGGAGAGAACCGTTGGCTATTCCTAAGCCTTTGGCCGACAGGCGGACTTTGAAGGGATCCATTGAGGCCAAATGCGCACACCAAGGCGACCTGGTTGAGATGGGCAGCCAATGCTCAGAGCACACAAGCAGAGCCGCTCGTAGGTATATTCCCGACAATATCTGCCGCTCCAGTACTTGGCTTTTAAAAGAAAATAAATTGAAGTAGTGAATGTGGGGTCGCAATCAGACGACGATAGCTGGCAAGGCCTTGCGAGGGGATTCTCTCTCTCTCTCTCTCTCTCTCAGTTGCATGAAGAGTCGAAGACTCTCACTTGAACTGCCAATGGCTACAGAGCACACCGCCTGAGGGAAAGCCGGATGAAGGAGTGATTGCCACGTGTCCATGGGAGGGGCCTGAATCCCTCCCCTTTTTAGTATAGTATAGATACACACACACACACACACACACATATATAGCACACCATGGTAAAGGGAATAAAAAATGGTGAAATATGTGAAAATTTAGTTTCAAAATCTTGCAAATTCAAAAATTTGACTATTATTTCCGGTTTGCTTCTTTGCAAGGAGGAAACTCAATCGCTTAATAAAAGATATATTCGTGAACAATGCTTTACTTTATATAATTCTAGTTAAACTCAACCCAATGATATAATCATTTTTTTATTGTTTTAGAAAACCACCTTGACCCTTTCACTTGTTTCTACTAACAACTCTTAAATGCCAGAGAGATGATCGCTCTACGCAAAAAACAGTTGAATGTCAATATCTAGCTGCTCGGGGTCAACAAGCTAACCGCCAGAGACGTATTCTCCTTGCGCACAAAAATCCTCTTGGTCAATGTCTCTACTAATTATGCCTGCATTGGCTTGGGAAAGAGAGACACACACCAAGCCTCCACTCTCGACCACCCCGCAACTTACCTAGCCTTGCACACACACAGAGAGAGAGAGAGAGAGAGAGAGAGAGAGAGAGAGAGAGAGAGACTCCCCTGTCTTACCGTGCCTACGTCTTTCACCATCTATCCCCTGGTCGGAGCCGTGCACCACCTTGACTAGAGGCAGCTTCAGCTTGATGCGAAGCATCCCCTTGATCAAGGCCAGGTCCTTCCTCTAGCGCCGTCACCCATTCATCTTTCTCCACTGTCCTGCCAGCTGCCCTCAACTCCATGTCGTGGCTGCCTCACATAACACCTGGAAATCCTTTTTGCTATTTGAACACAAAGACTACCCAAATTTCTAAATTGAACCCAATGTGCAAAAATGCAGCATCAAGTCCACGTAATTTTACATTATTTGAAAACTTCCAAAGAATTGTTCAGCGCATGAAACTTGCAAAGTGAAGGCATCTTTTTAGATTCTATCTAATAAGCCACTACTAGTCCAGGGTCTACACCCAATTCACTAAGTGG
>NC_140937.1:150197335-150224835 GCF_014529385.1 Adiantum capillus-veneris | reverse complement strand
CCCTTCTAGGTTGAATGCCTCTAAGATAATTGAATATGGTTTAGTTGAGGAGTTTTCCATCTGCATAGAATTATCATGCATCTCCCCAGCTGGGCTCTCAATCTCTTTGTTGATCCACTAGAAGGTCCGGCCGGGGCATCTTGTTCCTCTTGTAGCTCCTCTGTGTTACAATCCATCTCTATCCACCTCCCCACCTGCCCTATTTTGTCCCTGGTGTTAACTTCCATCCTTGTTCCATCCGTTGAAGCTTCAACCTCTCTAGTGAACCACCTCCAAGTTGTCCTGATCCTCTGAGTAGGGAGAGTTACTGCCTCAGGGCAATCCCTTGCACAATGCCCAATTCTACAACAATTGTAGCAAGCATTTGGAAATGATGCAAATGCTAATTTCTGTCGGTATGCACCAAATTTACTACCCATACTCAAATCTAGATACTTGGGGATAGTTTTTTTTATATTCCACAATATGCATACCTTAATGTCCAAACTGGACCTTACACGCTGCAACTTAGGAATAAACAACACCTTGCCCAGCATAGCGACAATGGAGTCAACATGATCTTGAAGCCATAAAGGAAAGCCCTTGAGAGTGATCCACATTGGGCAAAAGTCCATAAACTCTTCGTTTGGGTAGAAGTTGGGCATTGAAGGCATAGTGTAAGCAAAATAAAAAGCTCCCCATACGCCTCCTCTCATGACCAAGTCCTGAACAATCTACTCAGAATCACATCTTGCCAGTTAAAATCCTTTCACCAACTGCCATGAACCGACAGATCACGTTTCTATTGTTAGTCTCCGTTGCCACCCACTCCCACAAGCCATGTGTAGACGAAAATATAATACTACCGAGTGAGCACAACACAACTCTATGCTCCAAATCGTGGCCTCTGAATGGAACTCATCCTGCATCACATAGCCATCATCCACCTTGTTCTGACTTTGCATGATCACCTCGAGTAGGATTTCTTCTGATAGTGAATGAGGGCCAAACAAAGAGGGCTTCAAAATCTTCTGCAGATTTTGATGTATTTGAATCACTCTCCCTTTTTCTCCCATTTGTAGTGAATATAAAATTTTTCCTCCATCCATCGAGACCTGGTGACTCCATGACACCCACATCCCCTGACAACGTCACATCCGATTACATGTTAGCAAGGAAGACACCCTGTGGGGAAAATACTTGCGCTCATGAGGTGGAACTTTGAATATAAATACCCACAAAAAGTGTGAAAATATGTACTGAATATGCCTAGGCCAAGGCCCTCAACCAAAGATGCAATATAATTATATGTTGAATATGCTTAAACACAAGATATTTATCGTGCTGATTGTACTAGCACCGAAAGCAAGAGGCAGGAGGGACTAGCCCTCGGAAGAGGACTGAAATTACTGCTATCTCAAGGCTCACAGCCAGGTTAGCGCCTGCCACAAGCAAGAAACTCTCTTTGGCTCCTCCTAAAGACAACTAGTGTTCAAAACCCTAGCATGCCACCACAGCTTGCAGTAGGTAGAAAAACACCCCGTCCTGAAAAATCCTGAACTCCTAAGCTCGCCTTGCACAGACACTCTTCATTGCCTAGCTCCTTGCCCTACATTCTTGCACCCCATCTCTCAGTTCACATATAATTTCTCAATAGGATGAACATGCACAAGGCACTCTCTATACTTATGCACACGTTTTGACAAAGCACATCGTTCTTGACTTCAATGAGAAAATAAAAAGTTCCAAGAACCTTTTTTCCAATAATTTCTTTTCCTTCTTCCAACCCTTTTCCTTCCCTATTTCAATAAACGACACTAGCTTGTAACATGGAGACGCTATGTGTATTCATCTTGCTAAATCTAGCTAGTTTGCTTTGATTTGTGCTTTGTACAAAACCTCAACCATCTCTCTGAACTGGGGTTTAAAGTTGGTTATATTAGCTAATTCCTTTTCAAGAATCTTGGAGGCTTCTTCAAAAACTGTGAAAATTTGTCTATGTATTTGATCAGTAAATTGATATGGCCTCTCCATTGGTTCATCATTCCTCAAAAATTGACTAGATCATCTTTTAGCTTTGTATCATTCAATACCGACTTTCAAGCCACCCACCGTGCATTTTTCTGTTCATGCCATTCTCAAATCTAATCGACGCTTCTGATGCATTGTATCTAATTAGGTGGTTCATTGTAGATGGGATAAAGGGCTCAACAAAACCTAGGTAGCTTCCCATCCTTCGTGGGAATTGCGTACATGAGTACGGTGAGTCTAGTACTACCTCAATGTAATCGAGAATAATTTGGTTCTCTTGCTGCATCATCTTCCTAAGAACCCGTACGAGAGGAAAGGGATTTTGAATGAATGTTCATGTTCTTTGAGTGTCACCCGAGTTCGTGGGCCTTGAATGTTGGACGCATTGTTCTCCAATACAGCTATAACCTGGTGATCCAACAGTCTTTTGGCTATCTCCATCTTCACAAAAAGTGCCTTGATTTTTATTTTGATGTCCTGCATACATTTATACATTAACTTGTTCCCCAAGGCAACTTTATATAGGATTCCCAAGACTCTAAATGTTCATTGTAGTGAGCTGCTTGGTTCAAGGATTCACTAGCAAATCATATGTTGCTAAAATAAATTCTACTATTCTATTAAGAACCTGAATGAAATTTGGATGTACTGGTAGACTACATGTTTTTTGCTCATGATAGTAGATAATTTCCATTGCTTGATCATTCTTTTGGCCCCAAAATATAGCATTCAATATCTCTCTAGAGAAAATATACATCATCATCCTATAGGAATGTTCAAATTTGAGGTGCCTTTTCTTGGCAAAGCTTTTGCTCAGACTCAGACATTCATTGGAGGATTTAGAAATGTTACTTGATTTTGGTTTCGACTTATGGATAGAATAGAGCTTCACTCAAGATAAACCTCGAAAATGAAAGTATCAAGTCCTATTTATAGGTGCCCACACTGAAATTTGATTGACTATCCAACTAATTAATTATTGATTGGTAATTACTTGTTCTACTGGTATTTCTTGCTATGCATTGGTCGCTTCCAGAGAGTCAATTCTTGCTATTAACAAATTCCTTGCAATTCAATTGTGACTACCCACACAATTGGAAAGGACAACATAATATTGATACTAAGATCTACAAGCTTGCACACATGTTATGTTGCCCAATAAATGCTTGCCAAATATAACTTCAATCCATGAAAATGAGTTCAAAGGGATACAAACAATACTATTGGAGATGCCAAGTCCTCCTCTAATATCACATGTACATATGTCAATTCCTTTCATTTTGTAGACTTTCATGAATCTGCACCTAAGGGTGGGTCTAGATACCATTTGGTGTGATGTCAAGATAATTATCATGTAACCTTGGGCATAGACATCTTTAAAGTGGTGTTACAGATGATTTTTTTTTTTGGGAAGTATTAAGCTTGTATTAATTAAAAGAAAAGGTTCCAATGGTTGAATTGCCCAATGAATACATCCCAAATGACACAAAAACATGCTAATACAACTCAATAGATGTCACATCATATCCACCTAGAAACAATTGTAAAGACCATTCTGTCAACATAGGAACAAGACTCCCAAAATGAAGACCCATAACTAACCATCGACCATTACAACATCATCATCATCCATAAAGAACAAGAACCCATAAATAACCATCGACCATTACATCATCATCATCATCCATAAAGAACAAGAACCCATAAATGGCCACTATAGATCTATCCCATGCTCCACTTGCAACCTAAAAGTCATGAAAGATGTACCTAGACCAACCATTGCGGAGCCTACAATATCGGTCGAGATTCAAAACGTAGAGTGTGGACCCTCTTTGAATATTATACGTGTGAAGATAGTAAAACCAAATTTCTATGCATGCACCAAGGAAGAAGCATCCCCAAATACATGAGTGTTATGATGAAGAACCCACACCACATGAAGCATAAAAAAATCAGAATAGCTTAATTGCCAACAAAACCTAAGGAAACTTCCGACAGGGTGATAGGTCAAGTGTTTAAATTTAGAGAGGCAAACATTAAACTACTCAGAGAAATGGAAAAGAAGTCATCTCCAAAACATAGCAATACTAGGAACAATTGCCATATGCGATCCTACATTGTCCCAATTTCCAATTTTTTTTCTCACATAGGAAGGCAGTTGTTGCTAAGAAGCTCCATACAAAAGTCTTGGATTGTAATAAAAGTGGTGGGGGGTCATACACATTGAACAACGACACTTCGAAAAGTTGCGAAATTAAAGAACATGCCATAGTTTTCTCAACCATATAAAGGCGCCAATCAAGTTCTTCGGACACAAACGTAGTTTTTTGGGATTTGAATGGTGAACCCGGGTTGAAATGGTGTCTCCTATGGCCACATCCAATCCTTATAAAAACATGTAGCATTTAAAAGAGTAAAATCATGCATTCCAACAATTAGGTCCACTTAGGCTCGGATAAAAGAGAGCATAGATGGCTTCAAGGGGCCTTGCTGACACCAGTCAAGATTCAAATACGTGGTATGGGGCCCGATAGATGTTCAAGGTGCAGATTGGCTAGCAAAGACCTCGCCCACCTTTTCATGGAAGGCCCGGCTATTAGAGGCCTTGCAGGAAGGATGTGCAAATGGATACAAAGAACGTGGAAGATAGGGTTTTTCAAGAAGGATTTCTGCCTTGGTAGCAAACAGTTTTGAAGTTTAGCACTTTTAATCTGTACTCAAATTGTTAGATATTGTTTCTTCAATAATAATCTGGAATGCTAGGAACTGTCGTGTCTTTGAAGTGGTGGGGGGTCATACACATTGAACAACGACACTTCAAAAAGTTGCGAGATCAAAGAACATGCCATAGTTTTCTCAACCATATAAAGGCACCTGTCAAGTTCTTAGGACAAAAACGTAATTTTGGGGGATTTGAATGGTGAACCCGCGTTGAAATGGTGTCTCCCATGGCCACATCCAATCCTTATAAAAACATGTAGCATCTAAAAGAGTTGGATAAAAGAGAGCATAGATGGCTTCAAAGAACACAAAATCTAGAAGGTGTAAACAAGATGCCGACGACTAGATCTAAGGTAGTGGAAGCCATAACTTTATGGACAATGGAGAAAAAGGAGAATCAAATAGTCCTAGATCCAGTACAAGGTAGCATTCTTGAAAGCTCTTTAGGTAGTGCCAACGCTTGTATTAGACGGTATCTCACAAGATACCTTGCTTTGGGAAAAGGTAAACGAAAAAGTTCCAAGCTCTTTCCACGTGTAGGCACACAATTCATCTCCTAAGCCTACATAACCAACTCAATTTGAAGATTTAGTCGGGGGGCGACAGGTGTTTCTCTCCCTCTCTCTCTTTTTCTCAGACACACACACGGAGGTTGCTCTGACAAGTGTATGAGGCGGTCATCAGCATTCTCTCTCTCGCACGCACGCAAAAGGCCAACACGATTATTTTCATATGTGTGCTAAACGGCAGTAAGCATCGAGCGTGCGGGAACAAGGGTGGAGGTGTGTGGGAGAATGGTGGTTCTGGCAGGACGAGCAGGCATGGAGACAGAGCAAGTCGCGTGGGAGGGGGGTTCTTCGCATTGTGTCTCTTCATTGTTTTCATCAAAGCAGGACTTTGCTATAATAAATTGAGTGATTATTAGAACACACTAGTAAAACCTTTGGCGGTGGCATGGCCCCTCTTACCCTCAAGCTCCTCACTCTTGACAAATTTCACAAAAGAAGATCAATAAAATTACTCTCTCTCGTTAGAATTAGATATATTGCAGTTCACTTCCCACACTCATAGAGAGAGAGAGAGAGAGAGAGAGAGAGAGAGAGAGAGAGAGAGAGAGAGAGAGAGAGAGAGAGAGAGAGTCTATTGCACGTGTCAATGCAAGGAACTTGCCGATACACTATGTGCGAGCCACAAATGGCTCCAAGCACACAACAAGCCTAAACTAGTAAGCTCAAAGATGGCAGTGATCCATGCTAAAATGTAAGAAAATAAATTTGACATGATCAAAAGCGAAACAGTAAAGTAGGGTATGGTTTTTATACTCTTAAAATTTCAAAGGATATAATGTGCATACAAAAAGACTCTCTTCTACATTGAGCAAGAGCTAAGGAGCTAAGCCAAATGGTGGTATGATATAGATTGTGCATAAGGGAATAGTTTCAAGCATGTAAATGGTTGAATACAATATGCTCTCACAAAGAGGAACATGCTTTTGTAATTCAAGGAGAGAGGGAGAGAAAGATCAATGGCATGCATGATTTTAGGTCATCGACTTCATTTTGCACCACATTCTTCATTTTAACATAATAGCCAAATAAGCAACCTTATTTTACTTTCAATTCTATCACATTTAAAAGATGCAAATGAAGTGAAAGTGTAAATGAACAAATAGCGTGAACCTTATTGTATTAAGCTGCTTATGCATTACTGTGATTAGGTGATGATTTAAACCATTACTATGCTTGTGCAAAAAACATAGATAGAGATGCAAGCGAGTCATCTAGAGAGGAACATAGATGGACGGGTCAATCACAATCTTAATATTAATAGAAAACCAGCTCATCTCTTTGAAACTTGAAAATTTCTTGGTACATTGGAAACTATGAGACCTAATCTTTTCGTACACAATGTAGCAGCCATTGGTCCTCATCTCTAGTAACTTGCTAGCTTACCCAGTTTGTACTTCTTGACTTGGCATCACTTTTTTCAACCCTAGGTAGACCAAGGAGAAGGCATCCTTTGTATTAAGGCAGTTATGATGTGCACTACTACCATGTCTTGCTCATAAGAAAGACGCAAGGATAGAAGAAAGTACAAGAGTGGAGTAGAGACATTGAATCCAATTGTGTTCCTATCATTGAAACCAATCCTAGAACCCACTCCGTTTTTAAAAAATGTAATTCACATTGACTTCTCTTAACATTCATCTCTTCACACCATGCTAACTTATCTAATCTCTATCATCAGGTTTGATAGCATTGCTAGATCAAGATAGACTAAAAGGAGGACTCTCTCTCTCTCTCTCTCTCTCTCTCTCTCTCTCCCCACCCCAATAGAAGGAGAGCATTCCTAAGTTTGTTGAACAAAGGCTAGCACCTCATGAAAGATAATGTTTATGAGAAGCTCCAAGCTTGGTTTTAAATTATGCTTTGCATCATCTTACATATAGACAACAGGAGGACTCTCTCTCTCTCTCTCCCTCCCCACCCCAATAGAAGGAAAACACTCCTAAGTTTGTTGAACAATGGCTAGCACCGCATGAAAGATAAGGTTTATGAGCTTGGTTTTAAAGAATGCTTTGAGCATCTTACATATATTCATGTTTGTTAAAATCTATCAAGAGGTTGTGTCATGCATCATTTTTATGATAGAGTAAACATGTAGAAAGCGAGTATTGATAGTGTTCTAATTGGAACATAAGTTAGCCCTATGAAAATACATGCCATGTTTCCTTGACCGTAGCAACGCGCGGGTCACATACTAGTACTTATATGAAGCTGCTTCAAAATTTGGAGCTCAATGAGAGCACCCACATGTCAGCTCTTCTGTGCTCTTGTGTTTCTTCTCTGAAGAGCCCACGCCATCAATGCCCTCCAACGACCTCGGTGACTCTTGCGATGACCTCGACCTGGGTCCAACCAACTGCAGAGTCCAGACACTCCTCTATCTCTCTCTCTCTCTCTCTCTCTCTCTCTCTCTCTCTCTCTCTCTCTCTTCTCTCTCTCTCTCTCTCTCTCTCTCTCTCTCTCTCTCTCTCTCTCTCTCTCTCCTCTCTCTCTCTCTCTCTCTCTCGATAATACTGCCAGTGGGCAGTTTGCAGGTCGACAATGTTGACAACAGCCAGTCTGCAGGTCACTTCATATAAGTATAGAAGATGTTGGCAGCACATCAGTGTGCCCTTGTGCGCATGTGTGTCTGTGTGTGTGCGACACTACGGGCTCAGGACCTTCAGGTGGCAGTGCAAGAGTGTGTCCTTGTGCGTAGGTGTGTGTGTGTGTGTATGTGTGTCTCATAGTCACCACTGACTACGGGTGTGGGGTGTGCACAGTGCAGGCTCAGGACCTTCAACCGGCAGCGCAACAGTGTGTCCTCGTTCGCAGCAGTGTGTGTGTCACTATGGGTGTGGGGCTGGCTTCTGTTGTAGTTGTGCACGCACACACACAGGATCATTTAAGTCTCCTGCAAAACACCACAACTGTGTGTGTGAGAGTCTGGAGAGAGAGAGAATGATGACTAGGCTACGTTTATGAGAGAATGGGACTCTGGGAGAGAAAGAGAATGATGACTAGGCTTCTATTGCAATTGCATGGACTCCTGCAGAATGCCAACTGTGCGTGTGAGCGAGACTTCAGACTCTGAGAGAGAGAAACGCCAATTGTGCATCACTGCATGTGAGAGAGACTGGAGAGAGAGATTTGATTGGCCTCTAGAGGTTAGACTCCAACTGCGAGAGAGAGAGAGAGAGAGAGAGAGAGAGAGAGAGAGAGAGAGAGAGAGAGAGAGAGAGAGAGAGAGAGAGAGAGAGAGAGAGAGAGAGAGAGAGACTGGAGAGAGAGATTTGATTGGCCTCTAGAGGTTAGACTCCAACTACGTGTGTGTGTGTGTGTGTGTGTGTGTGTGTTTGTGTGTGTGTGTGTGTGTGTGTGTGTGTGTGTGTGTGTGTGTGTGTGTGTGTGTGTGTGTGTGTGTGAGAGAGAGAGAGAGAGAGAGAGAGAGAGAAATCGCGGCTTCCATTTCCTATCGACCACCTTCAGTTTATGAGCCTGTGAGTTTGAGAGAAAGAGATCCATTTCCTATCGACCACCTTCAGTTTATGAGCCTGAAAGTTTGAGAGAAAGAGAGCTATTGAGTGTCTGCGTTTTTGCTAGAGTGAAAAATCAAAGCCTTGCAGTATTGAGCGAGTGCCTGTGTGGGACAGTGGGAGCATGGAACCGAATCATGAGAGAGAGTTTCCGTAAGAGAGAGAGAGAGAGAGAGAGAGAGAGAGAGAGAGAGAGAGAGGGCTCCTTGCCATTCCACATGCCAATCGAACCTCTTAATGGCAGGCTAGCAAATTGAGGAGATAGGCGATCATTTCTTGGCAAGCCAACGAACCGAAGAGATCCAACATGGGAGCGAGCAACTCTTGAGTGGAGAAGGCAAGCGGCCGGTGAATTAAGCGAGCGGTTGATGGGAGGCGAAGGCAAGTAATGAGGGCCGGGAGGCACGGGTGAGCCGATTGCGAGCGGCGAACGGCAACCTCGGCTACATCGGCTACATTTGCAGGTTTTTATGTTGATAAAACTTTCCTTCGTTTGCATTCCGCATGTGCAACCACCTTTAGGTGTTCTCACGGTCATTGTTAGAAAAAAACCGGATACGGTGTATTTTAACCGGTTAAAATCATAAAATCTCAGTTAGATTTTGAGCTTGCCTTGAAGAAAACCCGCAAATTTACATGAGTTTTAGTGTAAATACCGGAAAAAGCTTCAAGTTTTGACCTAAAAACCAATAGCATTTCAAGTTTGCCCTTATTTTCTTTGATTAGGAAAAATGTATTGGGGTGCATTGAATTTTAACCGGCTAAAATCATAGAATCCCGGTTAAATATTGAGCTTGCCTCGAAGAACACCCGCAAATTTACACAAGTTTTAGTGTAAATGCCGACAAAAGCTTCAAATTTTGACTTAGAAACCGGTAGCATTTCAGCAAATCGGGGAGATAGGCGATCATTTCTTGGCAAGCCAACGAGCCGAGGAGATCCAATGTGGGAGCGAGCAACCCTTGGGTGGAGAAGGCAGGCGGTCGGTGAACTAAGCGAGCGGTCAGTGGGAGGCGAAGGCAAGTGACGAGGACGGGGAGACGCAGGTGAGCGGATTGCACGCGGTGAACGGAAACCTCGGCTACATTTGAATGTCTTTATGTTAAAAAAAAATTCCTTCGTTTGCATTACGCATGTGCAATCACCTTTAGGTGTTCTCACGGTCATTGTTAGAAACAAAAACCAGGGTACAATGTATTTTAACCGGCTAAAATCATAAAATCCTGGTTAGATTTTGAGCTTGCCTTGAAGAAAACCCGCAAATTTATGTGAGTTTTAGTGTAAATACTGGCAAAAGCTTCAAATTTTGACCTAAAAACCGGTAGCTTTCAAGTTTGCCCTTATTTTCTTTGGTTAGGAAAAATGTATTGGGGTACATTGAATTTTAACCGGCTAAAATCATAGAATCACGGTTAGATTTAGAGCTTGCCTCGAAGAACACCCACAAATTTACACAAGTTTTAGTGTAAATATCGGCAAAAGCTTCAAATTTTGACCTAAAAACCGATAGCATTTCAAGTTTGCCCTTATTTTCTTCGATTAGGAAAAATGTATTTTTCTGGACCTGCTCTCGGTCATAATGACAAATTCAAAATTACATTTTTTAGAAGTAAATATCAAAATTTGTGAGGTGTGATTATATTAAAGCGGTGTTTTAAAGCACTCTCATAGAAAAATTGTTATGTGGGATTAGATTAAAGCGATGATGAAGGGTGCAACGAATTATGGAAACCCTCTCCAAACCTCTCTCTCTCTCTCTCTCTCTCTCTCTCTCTCTACACTTTTGACCACAAGCTACCTCTCTACACCTTTGCACAATAGCGTCAAGTGCCACTAGGACCACTACACTTGCGTTCTATCACACTGCCATGCTCTCTAAACTTTATAGGTTTTTTGCCTTCAAATCTAAAATTTACTAAGTTAAATCTCAAAAAAGTAGATCTTATTGAAGTTTGAAACTCCAATTGCTCTTACTATGTTTGAAGGGTTTTAATTGATTAAGTTTACTCATCTTTGTGCATTCAAATACGAACCTGCATGACAAGAAAAAAACTATGTGCGAGGGTTGGCAAGCATGACACCTACACACAAACAAAAGGGACACATGGTACCCATGCATGATTCACACATACAAAACAGTGCATTTATTTCTATTTTTGAGGTTGATGGCATTGTTCGATACACATGAAGCATTAGTGTTAGACGAATGTATATTTATGCGCACAACAAAGATAGCCACACTAGATTCATGCGCACAAAAGACAAACTTGCAAAAATTGTGCATGCAATAAAAAAAAACCGCTGCATTCCAAAGACAACCTTGCCAATGTGCATACAAAACATAATGTTAAGAGAGAGAGAGAGAGAGAGAGAGAGAGAGAGAGAGAGAGAGGCAAAACCGTCAAGAAAATTTGTGCCAAAACAAAATTTGCTAATTTAGAGGAACAAGTGATTCTTCATACTACAGTGACAAACATAGAGCTCATTACCTTATCTACGTTGTTCAAGGAAATATTGGATGAGACATGCAAGGCCCCTTGACACATCCACACGTCAATAAATTGGACTCTTCCTCTTAATCATGGATAACATAACTATCAAAAATCGAGAGGGAATTGGAAGAGCCAATCTATGCAATGGGGCAGGCAACTCCGATTGATTCCCTTCCTCTCCTTCTTCATGCACGTAGCCATATAAGCACACTTTCTAGCACCATGGGAAGGCCCCATGAGAGGGAACATTTTGAAAGTCATACGGACAATTGTAATAGGCGGATGAGTCTTGATCCCTAAGCGTACTATATCAGTGTGAATTGGGAGAACCAACCTACAATATTTGGAAAGGAATTTTGAGAGCTCATTTACCGTATTGTCTATCGTATTTGGGGAGAAAACTAACAAAAAGAGTCTACACACTTGGACTATTCAAGCTTTCTCCCCTTCTTCATGCATACACCCATGAAAAATCTATTCTTGACATCATAGAGAGAATCCATGAGAGAAGATGTTTTGAAAGATATACAAAAAATGCTAAGAGACCTTCAAGAAGTCTCACAAGAGTCTTGAACTCCAATTGTGTCATTTCATAGCTGATTCATCCACTGATGGCTATTAGATTTAATACATATTACTGAAAGAAGAAAATAGAGGATGCATGAAAGGAAAGGTTTGTTGTTTCTATAAAATGGATCTATTTGATGAGCCTTGAATTCATGTGCACTCTATCTTCCTTCATTGGGGTGTACTACTCCAATCAATATTGTGATGTATTGAGGGTATTTTATGCTTGCATTTGGAAGTAAATAAAATGAAAACCTTCACTACCTTAGGTACAGTATTCCAATCATCTTTGGCATTGACATTGGAAGTTGGTTCTTAATTTTGGTCAAACATTGAGCGATTGAGCTTATGTTTATAGCTTTGGCACCCTGTTGGTCAAGCTTGTCAGTATCAAGAAGACCCTCTCAAGCGAATGCTTTGCTAAGACAACAGCTCTTGCATCCTAGGATAATAACTTCTTTCATAAGAAGACAACATTTCTTAGTGGTAGACAAGATCTTAAATGAGTAGTTTGATGCCTCTAGCATTGATAATGGTACTGACATTGCACTGCAACAAAAAATTCTTCACCTTCTTAAATGAGCAGTTTGATGCCTCTAACATTGATAATGGTACTAACATTGCCTCTAATCAATCTCCTTTGTTGAGTTTCTTAACACTTCCCAAGATTTAGTGCCATTGTGCAAAAACCATGCCTAGGAGTTGTAGGTGGTGTGGTTGGATCAGTTGGATTCTTCCTTATATATCTATATATGGATGCATACATGAGCTAGCTCAAGAAATTCTCAACATTCAATAGAGGGGTGTGAAGGGAAGATCGTCCTTTGTGCCTGAATTTGTCTTTGCAATCCCAAACAATGGTACTCATGTTTTTAGGCATGGTTTTAGAATGAAGTTTCCTTTACATTGGAATGCAATGAAGAGTACTTTGGAGCATGGTTTTGAATCAAGTTTCAGGTAATCTAGTCTAAAAGGTTGTAGATTGGAACTTAACTAGGTTACTAGCTAGCTACATAACTACTTGGCTAGTTGTACTGAAAATAGCCACTAGATAATATCTAAGTAGGTACCTAACAAGATTGTATCTAAGTAGGTACCTAGCAAGATAGATAGCTATCTAGTTTGATGGATTCTCCCATAGTCTATCATTTTCAAACTTTTATATGACAAGTGGGTGCCTTAAAAGCCAAGTCATCTACGTAGGGAGGGAGGTTGACAAGTAGCTTAGTCTACTAGTTTGCAAGTTGCAATCTAAATAGGTAAAATAGTTGGATAGTTGCAATCTAAATAGGTACCTAGCTAGCTACATAAAATACTTGCCTACTTGTACTTTACTACTCCAAGAAATCTTCAAGGGCCTAGAATTTCTTCCTTAAACCTCTACCCTCCATCATCCCCTTTTGCGTGTTAAGCTCAACCATAATCGTACGAATCTGACATTGCGCCCACCCACCATGTACTTCTTATCACGTATCATGAACATGAAATGAACCCACTACTTCTACTAAGAACCCTATACTTCCACTCATGGACTGTCATAATAATCAATATCTAATTCTCCTAAATGATTTTCTCATATTAAACAGATCATTTAATGTGGGGAAGGCCAGGGGAGAAAAAGCTAGAATATTAGTTAAGCTAGCAGACCGACCACAATAGGGATCCAAAGGAGGGAAAATAGGGATCCAAAGGGGGGGGCCATCTGCAAAAGAGCCATGTGCAACAATGGGCTAAAAAGACCCTAAGGTTCAGCCCATTAAGACTTCCAAAATGCTAAGGTTCCAAAATTCAAAGGTTGTGTCCAAAGGTCAACCCTAGGGAAAATTGGATGCTTTGTGTGTGCCCTAAAAGTCTTTGCACATCCCTACATGGGAGGGGGCGAGCCCTAAAGGTAGGGGATGAGAGAGAAAGCCACACACACACACACACACACAGAGGCTCCCTTTACACAAAGGGAATGAGGGACACATGTCAGCTCCCTAGGCCAGATGCCCACAAGGTGTGCCCAATTCCTATTGGAAGACCCTTGAAGTGGACCAATGAGAATTAAGCTAGAGTAAATCTAGTTTAATTAATTTAAAAACATTTAATAAAAGAAACCAATGAGACTTAAGTCTCCTAGAAGACTATTGGGCAGTCTCCCAAGGGGTCCAATGAGCATTCATGAGCCCAATGGCTTGCCTGATTCCTATTGGCGAGGAGGCAAAGGGGTCCAATGAGAGTTTAGTTTAATTATTTAATTACCTAAAGCTCTCACAAAAGGGGAAAGGGGGACACATGTTAGAAGGCTATCACTTATGCTTCTTAACACCCATTGGCTTGACTTGGGGAGGTCTAATGAGGCAAAAGCCAGACCAATTTAGCAGGAAGGGCTCGCCCAAGAGAGAGAGAGGGGGCTGATTTTTGCTTGGCATTGACACACACACACTCACACTTGACCATGTGTGAAGAAAGAATACTCTATCTCCTCCCAAGCTTTAATGGAGAGCTCATCACCTACTCCAAGCTTGTGAGATAGAAGCCTACATCAACACTCTCTTGGCATGTGGATGCAAATCCAACCAAGAGCCAAGCTTCCATGCATGCTCATCTTCTCTACCAAGCTAATTACTAAGCTAAGCTATGCTAATATGAGTGATTATGTGAGGAGATGTACATCTTTCTCGTAAGATACTCCTTCTTCCTCTCAATCTACTCTCATACCCTGCTAGCTCTCACCATCTTCGAAGGTGTGTGAGGTCTTGGGTCTGAGAACGGGGATAATTCAAGTTGTGTTTGATTAAGTGTTTTGCTTAGTGCATGAAGCTTCCATCTTCATTGCACTAGCTAGTCTTGAAGGAACACAAAGAATTGTATTGTACAATGTCTCTCTTGATGGGAGAAACCATAATACAAAGCCTTTTGGAGGGGGGACCGGCTCCATGCAAATCCGGTCCTCAACTGTTGTCAATAGCTTAATTTCTCTCTCTTTTGAAAGTATTGTCGATGCTATGTAACTAAGTGTTATGCTTTTTGTTGCTCTCTCCACCCAAGCACTCTTGTAATTCTCATTAGGAATCTATTCTAATGAAATGCCCACTATGTTCATGTTAATTTCCGCTACACATAAGTTATTAGGCCATTAAATGTTACATTGGTGTCAAAGCTTAAGGTTTCTCTTTTCTTGCTCAAGCAGGGAGGTCCTCAAGCTAGCTACAAATGGTTGGTATTATTAATTGCCTGTGAGTAAGTAGAATAGGGATTTTTCAGCCTTGCAGTGCGCCTGCCTTCGTGCAGTTAACAAGGCATCACCGTCGAGAGCTATGGTCTTAATAGTGGAGTCCTACGGGGCTTGCCTACGGCTTAACCACTATTGAGCTATTAGAAGCTTGACAGGAGCCGGTGCTGTTTTGGTGTCGAAAGACCCTCTCTTCTATTCCTTGCAATTAATGGTATTCGAGCCGCGGGTACAGTAGCTTGAGTGATTTTTCTAAAGGGGTAAAGAGGAGTAGCAACTAGGGCTTGAAGTGCCAAAGTACACCTTAAAAGTTTACACCTAAAAGTTGTTAGAATGGCTGACAATAGTAAAGAGAGTGAAATTAATGTTGATAACTTTGATTTTGCTCATGAGCAAGCTACTAATGATGCTTCAATGCTTGTTAACTATCTTGTTTCTAGACTTCAACAAGCCATGGGCAATCCATCTCTCCAAAGTGAAGTGCAACGGCAGCTCCGTGCTCACGGGATTCTCCAAGCTCATCACCATGATGAGAGAACACCTAGGAAGCCTCCTTGTGAGACTACCAAAAGAGGTCTCTCTCCGATTCGGGAAGAAGAAGAGAATCCATATGAAGGGCTCAAGAATTTACTTCTTGATGATGCATCTCCTTCCCAAAGGAGAACTCAAGAGCCTCCTCCGAAGGAACGAGAAAGAAGCGAGTCTCCCGCCACCTCGACGGAGATGGCTCCACGAAGACGGCGGGCTAAACGCTCTCCATCACCACCAAAGCGGAGAAGAGCATCACACTCTTCTCCACGCCATAATTCAAAGAGGGATGATAAAAAGCAAGAGAAGAAAAAGGCGAGAAAGAGGACACCCTCTTCTCCATCTTCTTCATCCTCTTCCTCTTATTAAAACTATGGTGAAGATGACAAAGATCAAGACAAGAAAAAGGCGAGAAAGAGGTCACCCTCTTCTCCACCTTCTTCAAATTCTTCACCCTCTGAAGAAAGTGATGGTGCAACCTTTGAACCATCAAAAAGAAGAGGCCATAGGAAATCCTATGCCGCATGGAAGAGGTCGTCCAAGTTGAAGAAATTCAAAGAGGGAGGGAAGAGCATCTCTTTCCTTACCTATGATGGTACCTTTGGTGCTACGAACAAAGTCTTGGCCTTTATCCAACAATTCGATGCGGCGTTTGGAGATGAGGGCTTCACGGAGTCCTCTAAGCTACTCCATGTAGCTATTGACTTTCAAAAGTCTGCCAGACAATGGTGGTCTAGCCTACGAGCCAATGGTGAAGCTCCTCGAACATGGAAGGCTTTAAGAGCTTCCATTATGAAGCAATTTTTGGCCACCGATGCCAAAGACAAAGTACTCACCGAATGGCGAAGCTTAAAGCTCTCTCCCAATGAATCCATCCACAAATATATAGACAAGTTTTGGGACCTACAACTCAAAGCCACTGTCTTCAAAAGGTTGGATTTTGGAGAGCAAAAGCAATAATTTTGTGCGGGCTTAACCGAAGAAATGGCGGAGTATGTCAACTCCCAAAGACCACGTACCATATCGGCGGTAATACACCACACTATGGTCGCCTCTCGAATCAATTTCCAAATGGGGGCAAAAAGAAATAATAAGCCCCCGGAAAACAAGGGTTCCAATGAGCCTAAGGGGAAGGACAATGTCCAAAAGTCTCCTAAGGGCAACTCCAACAAAGCTAAAGAGAAGGGAGTTTACACAGGTAAGAATAAACTCTCTCCTGAAGAGCTTGAGCGTTATCGTAAGGATAACCGGTGTTTCAAGTGCGGCGAACAAGGGCATGCGTACCGCGCTTGTCCCCAAAAGAACAACCGCCAAGATCCTCCTAGAGATTCCTTGGTTGAAATCCAAGAGGAGGAGACTCACTAAACTCACCACAAAGGATCTCCTCTATGCCATGCTTGGGGAAAGGTAAGAGAACATGATGCTTTTATTCTCTTTGACCCTGGTTCTACTCACAATTTTATATCTATAGAGTTGGCCACCAAGCTCGGAATACAATCTTACGAGATGGGAGATGTCCTACCCGCACACAGTGCCTTCAAGGGGCAAGAAGCTTCAGTCACTCCCTTAATTGGGAAATTGAGGCTTCATGTCCAAGGCTATGTGGACAAAGAGGACTTCTTTATCTCTCCTCTCAAGCATGAGGATGTAATCCTAGGGGCACCATGGTTTGACCGCCTGGCTGCCGATGTTAAATTTCCTAAAAGGAGAATCTCCTTTAAGTTCAAGGAAAAAGACATGTATATAGATGCTAAGGAAATGGGTAACACCATCCCCATTGTACATACACCAGCTTTCAATAAGTCAATAAAGAGCTCTATTTCCGTGTACATGATTTTTGTTAAAGATTCTCAAAATGAACCTAATGCTTTAACAAAAGAAAATAAAAGCAACCAAAAGGAATTAGAGTTATCCAATTTTCTCAAGGGGTTTCAAGATGTTTTTATTGACGACATCCCTTGTGAGCTACCTCCTAAACGAGGTAATGATGACCATGCAATTGAACTTCTTCCAGGAAGTTCACCGCCTAATAAACCTCCTTATAGAGTTTCTCAAGCTCAACAAGAGGAGATTATGCGGCAAGTGCATGAGTTAGTTGAGAAGGGTATGGTTAGGCCAAGCTCATCTCCATTTTGCTCACCTGTGCTATTAGTGCAAAAGAAAGACGGCACATATCGTATGTGTGTCGACTATAGAGCACTAAATAGGATCACTATCAAGAATAGGTTTCCCATTCCACGGGTAGAAGACCTATTTGATAAGCTACAAGGATCGACCTACTTCAGTAGGATTGACCTAAAAAGTGGCTATCATCAAATAAGGATAGTTGATCAAGACATTGTAAAGACCGCATTTCGTACTACATTTGGTCTTGACGAATACATTGTCATGCCTTTTGGCTTGACCAATGCACCAGCCACATTCAACCGCTTGATCGAGAAGCTGTTCAGGCCTCATCAAACCTTCACTGGAGTGTTCTTTGATGATATTATCATCTACTCTAATTCATTGGAGGAACACAAGCAACACCTCCAGGTAATATTTCAAGTTTTAAGAGAGAATAAACTTTACGTTCATCGAAAGAAAAGTGAATTTTTCTTACAAGAGATTCAGTATTTAGGTCACATTATCTCTGAAGATGGCATCCAAATGGATCCATCCAAGTTAGAGGTAATAAAAGGATGGCCTAAACCAAGGAATCTTCATGAACTAAGAAGCTTCATAGGTATGTGTGCATACTATAGACGCTTCATAGAAAAGTTCTCACAAATTGCGGGACCATTACATGACCTAACAAAGAAAAGCGTTAGGTATACATGGTCTGCTAAGGAGAACAATGCTTTCGAAAAGTTTAAAGAAAAGCTTATCTCTCAACCTGTGCTTACACTACCGGATCTCTTAAAACCATTTGAGGTCCAATGTGATGCCTGTAGTGATTGCCTTGGAGCTGTTTTGCTCCAAGAAGGGCACGCCATAGGCTATGAGAGTCGAAGGCTTGACCCTGTTGAGCAAGCTCTAGGCATATACGAAAAGGAACTCCTTGCAGTTCTACATGCCTTAAACTCATGGAAGCACTATTTATTGGGGACTCCTTTCATTCTGCGAACGGATCACCAAAGTCTTAAGTACTTCATGACGCAGACCAAGCTCTCCGACAAACAAATGAGGTGGGCAAATTTCCTTTCGCAATTTCATTTTCATATTGCTCACATTGCTGGCAAGCATAATCAAGTAGCTGATGCACTCTCAAGACGGCCGAGAGTGAATGCGGTTTCCATAGCAACTCACAATGATCTATCTTCAATGATAGATGAGTATGCTATTGATCCCGATTTTAGAGATGTGATTTCAGCCCTTGCATTAGGGAAGAAAGAAGAACCATTTACTTTACAAGATGGTTAGCTTCTCTATGGCAATAGACTATGCGTTACTAACTCCCTGCGTGAGAAAGTAATGTATGAATCTCATGCTCCCCCGTATGCGGGGCATAGAGGGATTCAGTCTACCTTAAAGGGAATTGAAACATATTTCTATTGGCCTACCATGAAAGTGAACATACAAGAGTATGTTTCCAAATGTGTGGTATGCCAAAAGACAAAATTTGATAGAGGGAAGCAACCTGGATTGCTTCAACCCTTGCCAATCCCTAATTCACCATGGGAGAGCATATCCATGGATTTTATCTTTGGATTGCCTAAGTCTATCCATGGGAATACGGGAATATGGACGATAGTAGACAAGTTCAGTAAACAAGCTCATTTTATACCTGTCAAAAAGACTATCAAAGCCCATCAAATGGCAACCCTCTTCATTTCACAAATTTTCAAATACCATGGCTTGCCAATGTCCATAGTGTCGGATAGAGATCCTAGAATGACCAGTAATTTCTGGAAGGGTCTCTTTGAGAATTTAGGAACAAGGCTAAACTTCTCTTCGGCCTATCATCCACAAACTGATGGCCAAAGTGAAATAGCTAACCTAACCATTCTGGATCTACTAAAATCCTATGTGACGGAAGTAGATCAAAGATCCCAATGGGAGAAGTACTTACCCTTAGTGGAGTATGCTTACAATAACACTGTACATACTTCCACGGGAAAATCACCTTTCGAGGTAATTGAGGGAAGATCAAAAAGTCCCTTGCTACTTAAGGTACATGGGAAGATCTTCGCTGCAGATGAGTATAGCCGAGACCTACAAGAATATTTTCAAAAGATTAAGGATGCTATCTCTATCTCACTACAAAGGCAAAAGGCTGATGCTGACAAGCACAGAAGAGCCCAAGCCTTTAAAGAAAACGATTGCGTCTTGTTAAAGTTTCCCAAGGCTCGATTGAGGCACACGACGGGCAAGAATCCTACGGGCCACCAAAAGTACTATGCTAAACTAGAAAAAAGGTACTATGGTCCCTTTCAGATTCTTAGGCCAATCAATGAGATGGCCTATCAACTCAAGTTGCCCAATCATTGGCTCAAACACAATGCTTTTCATGTGAGCCTATTAAAGCCTTACAAAGGAGAGCCACCTCAAGAACCAACTATTGAAGACCCACCGGAGATCGAGGACCAAGAAGAGGTGCTGCAGCCCGAGTCCATTCTCCGACATGAAGACAAGGTACTAAAAGGCGGTAAGACTATCCGATGGTATCTTATTAAGTTTAAGAATTATCCTTTTGAAGATGCTAGATGGATGCAAGGCATACAATTAAAGGATAACCTAAACCTTGTCAATGCTTACAATGCTTCCCAAGAGTAAGCAAATGTACAAAATGTTAAAAATGAACAAAATTTTTATCTTATAAGACTCTCTTTTTCTTTATTTGTGCACAAAAATGAAGTAGTATGCATGCTTAGATCAAGTTTGCGGAGACGACGTCTCCCAAACACCAAGTAGAGCTTGTCACTCTACTATGGAAGATTGATAGGACTAATGTGCATACATGCTTGCGGCAGCCTCAGGCTCTCAAGCGCCAAATGGACTAGTCATCCATTGTGGAATGATGTCGTAGGGTAACATAGGGATCCTCTACCCGCTAAGAAAAGGACTCATGAACATGCTTTATCTTATCTACACCATAGTCGAGGACGACTATGATTTCAAGAGAGAGGTAATGTCATAATAATCAATATCTTATTCTCCTAAATGATTTTCTCATATTAAACTGATCATTTAATGTGGGGAAGGCCAGGGGAGAAAAAGCTAGAATATTGGTTAAGCTAGCAAACCGGCCACAGTAGGGATCCAAAGGAGGGAAAATAGGGATCCAAAGGGGGGGGCCATCTGCAAAAGAGCCATGTGCAACAATGGGCTAAAAAGACCCTAAGGTTCAGCCCATTAAGACTTCCAAAATGCTAAGGTTCCAAAATTCAAAGGTTGTGTCCAAAGGTCAACCCTAGGGAAAATTGGATGCTTTGTGTGTGCCCTAAAAGTCTTTGCACATCCCTACATGGGAGGGGGCGAGCCCTAAAGGTAGGGGATGAGAGAGAAAGCCACACACACACACACACACACACAGAGGCTCCCTTTACACAAAGGGAATGAGGGACACATGTCAGCTCCCTAAGCCAGATGCCCACAAGGTGTGCCCAATTCCTATTGGAAGACCCTTGAAGTGGACCAATGAGAATTAAGCTAGAGTAAATCTAGTTTAATTAATTTAAAAACATTTAATAAAAGAAACCAATGAGAATTAAGTCTCCTAGAAGACTATTGGGCAGTCTCCCAAGGGGTCCAATGAGCATTCATGAGCCCAATGGCTTGCCACATTCCTATTGGCCAGGAGGCAAAGGGGTCCAATGAGAGTTTAGTTTAATTATTTTATTACCTAAAGCTCTCACAAAAGGGGAAAGGGGGACACATGTTAGAAGGCTATCACTTATGCTGCTTAACACCCATTGACTTGACTTGGGGAGGTCCAATGAGGCAAAAGCCAGACCAATTTAGCAGGAAGGGCTCGCCCAAGAGAGAGAGAGGGGGCTGATTTTTGCTTGGCATTGACACACACACACTCACACTTGACCATGTGTGAAGAAAGAATACTCTATCTCTTCCCAAGCTTTAATGGAGAGCTCATCACCTACTCCAAGCTTGTGAGATAGAAGCCTACATCAACACTCTCTTGGCATGTGGATGCAAATCCAACCAAGAGCCAAGCTTCCATGCATGCTCATCTTCTCTACCAAGCTAATTACTAAGCTAAGCTATGCTAATATGAGTGATTATGTGAGGAGATGTACATCTTTCTCGTAAGATACTCCTTCTTCCTCTCAATCTACTCTCATACCCTGCTAGCTCTCACCATCTTCGAAGGTGTGTGAGGTCTTGGGTCTGAGAACGGGGATAATTCAAGTTGTGTTTGATTAAGTGTTTTGCTTAGTGCATGAAGCTTCCATCTTCATTGCACTAGCTAGTCTTGAAGGAACACAAAGAATTGTATTGTACAATGTCTCTCTTGATGGGAGAAACCATAATACAAAGCCTTTTGGAGGGGGGACCGGCTCCATGCAAATCCGGTCCTCAACTGTTGTCAATAGCTTAATTTCTCTCTCTTTTGAAAGTATTGTAGATTCTATCTAACTAGGTGTTATGCTTTTTGTTGCTCTCTCCACCCAAGCACTCTTGTAATTCTCATTAGGAATCTATTCTAATGAAATGCCCACTATGTTCATGCTAATTTCCGCTACACATAAGTTATTAGGCCATTAAATGTTACATGGACACCCCACAAAAAAGAGATATTCGTCTTATAGAAAAAGAGAGCTTTGGTGAATTTTAATATCTATGGCCAAAGGGAAAGGGCATCTCTATGGCCTTTGTCCTTTGTCGAAAGAGGCCGAAATCTATGGCCCTATAAGATTGATGAATAGAAAAAGAGAGCTTTGGTGAATTTTAAAATGTAAGAACGTGCCAATTGGACACTCAAAATGTGGGATAATTTGATAATTTTATGTGCCTTTGGCTGTTGTGGCTATTTCTTTTAGCGTTCTCAGTGCCTTTTAGTGTTCTAGTAACTTGTAAAGGTCCCTACTATGTATGCATTTAGTCTTTCCCAAATGACATCTCGTTTGGCTGAGCAAGTCAGCTGATATTGCCATGTCTCAACTAAACATGGTCCAATTGTTTGACCAAAGTTTAGACTGTAAAATGGCATTGTGTTCTCTTTATGATATCTTGACTACTACTGAATTTCTCAAACATCACATTTTCCAAGTGTCACCAATGACCATGGATAAAGAAGGAAAGGCCTAGCCTAGATTTCTACACATGGGACCCTTTGACTTAAGGAAAGTCATAAAGTGACATGCGCATGTGGAAATTTCTAAAGTCCATATGAAAAATACTCTTTAAATGGGTTTCAAACAATGTGCTGGAAAGACTTGCCTCAGCTTAGCCTAGAGTTGGTCGAAGATTCAGAGTGGCCGATTTCAAAATAAGGATAAGCGAAAGAAAAATGATGAAAAGAACAAAATCCTAGAAATTTTTGCAAATATCTAATAATACTTCTTTTTTCGGCTTGCTAAAGGCCTTAGTCCCCAAGGTCGTTCAATTTTATTTGCAAGACAAGTGTCCCTAAGGGGCGCCTCAAAAGTCTTGTGAATAGAAGCTATTCTCCAAAGCTCCATATATTGCTTGAAAAAGACTTTAGAGAACAAAAGAACAAAAAACATATTCATAGGAATTCGATCCCATGATGTGAGGACTAACTTGCACTGTTAGAGAAATGTGTGCATGAGCTTAGCCTCGAGCCAGTTGAAAATCAAGATTAGTTGGTTGCAAAGGATGATAAAGGGAAAATACCTGATAGTATTTCCAATTTGCATCTATATAAGCAGGAAACTCACCGCTTAGGCAACAAGGTAAAATTTCACTATGGCCTACATAAGGCTATTGAGAATAATTTCATAATTCAAGGCTTCTTTGTGAGAGGAAAAAAAAGAAAGTCACATTAGTATTTCAAAACATGTGGTATCACAATAAAATATTACGTTTTTTGAAAAAAAAAGTGGCAATAATAAACTATTTAGTTTACAATATATTACAAAAGCATAAAAAATAATGTATGACACAATACTCAATGTCCCCTTTTAAAGAGAGGTACACAAATGTCAACACCCTCTCACAAGTGTTTAAAAAAAATAATTTGAAAAAAAGATTATTATCATTAACTTGCTATGTGGCATTCATCAGCAAGCTTTAACCAATGGTCTATATATGCACCCAAAAATCCACCCTTTAGTATGCATTAATAATGTAGTGTAAGAAGACTTTTTGTAACACTATGTAAGGTATCAATGAAGGGTCATTTCATTTAAGGATTTCAAAAAAATTCATTTCACTAAATTGTTTTATTATTTTTTATGCTTATCAAATCTATCTTTTCTTGCAATACAAAAGTATTAAAATATTCTTTTGTTTTAATGTTTTTAATATTATTTTGTTTCAAAATGTTGGTGTGCAATGTGCACCTTTTATCTTATTATTTAAGTGGGGCTTTTCATAATATATAAACCATTTGTGTGTAGGGGATACTGGCTTGAAGAAAATAAAAAATTGGTCCATTAGTGAAGATGACGAGAAGATGACTGAGAGATAGAGGAGTGAGAAGGGGGAGGCATACCATGTGGAGGCCATGCCTCCCAATTAGGGATCTCTCTCTCTCTCTCTCTCTCTCTCTCTCTCTCAAAGCTGAGGTAGGAATGCTTCAATAGGCATAGGTGAATAGAATCTCCCCCTCCCCCCCCCCCCCCCCCCCCCCCCCCCCCCCCCCCCCCCCTCTCTCCCTCTCTCTCCCTCCCCTCTCCCCCCCCCCCCCCCCCCCCCCCCACCACTAGCTCTTGCGTTCTTCCTCAACACAGGCATAGTGGAGATGAGGTGGGGGGACTACTCTTTAGGTGCAAGTCCATGAATGGTGGGACCTGAGGGAAGCTTACGTGTAAGCTTGCAGAACAGACGGATTTGCAAGCTCGCAAGGACGCATCAAGAGGTAGGGAAGAGCAACACGTAGGCGAGAGAATGTTTTGACGACACGAGTAAGAGGTAAGGGCTAGGCGATGAGGACAGAGGAAATCTTGAAGGCATCTTTCAATTAATATACTTTATTTTAGGCGAATCAATAGAAGTCACTTTAAAAACATAAATAATACATAACTTAGTAGGCCTTCTTGCCCTCTTGCGCTTGTTCTTGTTAGCAAGAGGAAAATTCAAATGACTAGGTAAAAATACTTTCTTGCTCGCTTATTTTCAAACCAATGCTCCAGTGGTTGCTTTTTTGGCTTTTTAAACAAGGTGAAAATTCACTACCGCCTACATAAGGCTATTGAAAAGAGTTTCATAATAAAGGCTTCTTTGTAGAGGAAAGGATAGAAAGTGTCACTAATATTTGAGAACATGTGGTATCACAATAAAAGATTACATTTTTTGAAAATAAGTGGGACAACAATCAACTATTTAGTTTACATTATATTACAAAAACATTGAAAATAATATTTGACACAATACTCAATATCCCTCTTTAAAGAGAGCCACACAAATATCAACACCCTCTCACAAGTGCTTAAAAGAATTAATTTAAAATAAAATTTATTATGATTAATTTTCCATGTGGTATTAATCAGCAAGCTTTTTCCAATGGTCTAAATTTGCACCCAAAAATCCACCCTTTATTAAAACCTTAGAGGAGAACAAAGTTTAGGCACATTTGATTTTTTATTTTTATTTTTGAGAATACTTAAAATAATGAGTTATATATAATATATTGAAATTTAATTATTTGTACAACCTTTTGTGACCAATTTAATCTTGGATTTTAAAAAAATATCAATGGATCCATTCGTTTGAGAGCATTAATTCCTTTTAGTGTTTAGTGTGAACGCTTGAAATCTTCTTTTAGTGTTTAGTTATAAAATGAGTCATCCTTACATGTGATTATTTTACTTCTTCGTGTGAACAATTGACATATTGTTTTTTTTCTGCATTTAAATGTGTCCCTTCATTTCACATCCTTAAAATACTCTTTTTTTTTTTTTTAAGATCTCAGAAGAACATAATAATGGACCTTGTGTATCAAGGATAAGGGGCCGGGTTGGTAGGGGTGGCTGTCCTAATAGATGTAATTATGATCTCTGAATGACGTCATGGCTCAACATGAGTATGACAAGATCTTGTAATTTTTTGGGTTGATCAATATAATTCACTCACAATTGTAATTTTTGCTAATAAAAAAAAACCTAAAATTCTTTTTTAAAAAATGTTTTAAAATACCAGTGTGAACTTCATACCTTGTTTAGTGTAACCGTCTTGGTTGAAAATGACAAATCCTTGTGGTCCTAGATTTAAAGATTTAAAGGTGAAGCTTTGAATATTGGTTTTGTAAAACAAGCCTTTGAAGTTGTAAGTTAGTGAATACATTTGATTTTTGCTTTCTAAAAGAAACCTTAGTGTTGTGTTCAGTTAGGGAGTCTTTTATTGTTTTCAATGCGGATGGAGACTTACTTTAAATGTTTATCTCACTTTCATTTCATATCATGACATGTCTTTACTTTTTTGCATTCTATTGTTTTAAAATGTTAAAATGAAACTGCACTTGTATAATACTATTAAATTTTATGATACACACACATAAATATTAATGAGTTTTTTTAATTTCACATTTCATTTCATAGCCTTATATGGTTTGGCTTTTCTTACATTCTATAACTTAATTCTATTCAATATTCAAGAAAGTCTCTTTTACTAAGTGGTTGTCGATTGAGTTTCCTTCCCACAAAGAAACGAATCGGAAATATTAGCATAAATTTAAAATTTGCAGGATCTTTGAACTATTTTTTCACATATTTCACAATTTTTCTTCTCTTTACCAATGGTTTGCAACCAAGTAGTCTTCATTTTCAACCGGCTCAAGGCTAAGTTGAGGCGATCCTTTCTTGAATACTGATTCTACTTAGACTTAACCTAATGATTTTATCACGTTCTAATTATTTTAGAAATCTATCGTGATTCTTTCACTTGTTTTTTCATATTTAGGTTTGTAAAAGTGTCTTTTCATTTAAGAGCCTCATATTTGTACATTTCATTATATATACTCTATCTATACTATATATAATGAAGGTTTAAATTTTCAATAAAAGAGAGGGTCTCCATTATCACTCACCGGCTCACTTCAAAGAGTACCTCAAAGGCTCGGTCTGAGCTCGAGGATTGGTGTATATTTTTATGTTCTTAATACTATCCACTCACAATCAGTATCAACTAAATGGCATTGGAAAAGCTTTTTATGTGCAGAACAGTTGAAGGATTGGACAAGGGTCTAATGCTAATTCGGGAATCCACCTTTGAGTGAACGCTTGAAAATGGCCCAAGAGTTGTCTTTTCTTCAAACCTCACACCAAGAACATTTATCAAGAGCTCATGCACAAGGAGGATTGTTTCGCACCCTTCAACAAATAGTGGAGAAAAAAATGGTCGGAAGCCCATTGGGCTATGGTCACGATGAATATTTGTGGACCACAGTGGCCCCAATATATGAAGGTGTTTTTGTGGAAGGTGCTATGGGGGGGCTTGCCAACGAACGTTAAGATTCAAGCATAAGGCATTGGATCCGATAGATGCTCAGGGTGCCAAGGGGATAGTGAAGATCTTGCACACGTGTTTTTGGTCAGTCGGGCTATTAAAGGAATGGCGGGGAAGGTGTGCAAGTGGATACAATAAATGTGGAAGATAGGCTTCTTCAAGAATGCTATGTGTCTAGAGGGAAACAGTTTCAAAGTCTTGTCCGTGTTTTTTGTACTCAAATTGTAAGATTTTGCTTCTTCCACAATATCTGGAAGGTCATGAACTCACACGTCTTTGATAACAACCTTTCTGTGGCTAGTTCTCAGTGATTGTG